>NC_047514.1:678369-791307 GCF_902827115.2 Pseudochaenichthys georgianus | reverse complement strand
TGGTTTATTGAAGTCAAAGTTCAAACTGAGACTTGGAAAGAGGTTGTGTAAAGAATGCCGACCTGAATGTTAAGTTTTATTGATTAAGCTGTTAGTCCGTGTAGCCCTAAATGGACTTTCTCCTGGTTATGGAGGGTATTAGCCTCACTAAGGCTTGTCTGTGGAGCTGATAATTAGAAGATTTACAAAACAGTGGGTTCACGTATTTACCTCTAATCTCTGATTTAAGCTATATTTGGATCTCTCCCTGCTATTCCTGCCGCAGTAAATCCTTATACAATACAGTTATAGAACATATTCTAGTGTCAGTTCTATAACGTGTAGGACAAAAGTTATTCTTCGATTAAGCTGTCAGTGTTCATGTTGAAGCAGAGGAAAGTAATATATTTGTTTATAATGTGTATAATACAGGGTTCGTACGGGTGCTTGAAATCCTTGAAAATGCTTGAAATTTGACGTGCTGTTTTCAAGGTTGGGAATGGTGCTTGAAATTGAGATAAAGTGCTTGAAAATGTAAATGCTTTACTTTTACAAAACATTGCTGTCTGACTGAATAGTTCGCTTTTTAGATTAAGGGTGTGTTCACACCTAATAGTCCGCTCTCTGGTGCGCACCAGACCACAGTTTGTTACATTGTTTCATTTTTCAGAAGGTTCGGTTTGCATTCACACTGGCAAAAACTCAAAGGGACTATAAACTTTAAACACAAGTCATGTGCTCGGAAATGCTGTTCAACCATTGGTCAGACATTAAGGGGGTACAAACGCAAATCCCGGCAATTTCTAGCGGAGCCTCCGCCATGGAGCATCAACACTGTCGGCAGGTTATTCTCATGCTGCTGTTAGTCTGGAGATCAACAGACATGATTATATAATCAAACAGCGTCCGTTAAAAAACATTATTACATGGCTTTGTTGAATACTCGATTCTGATTGGTCAATTCAAAACACGTGACACGTTTTTAATCCAGAACAGACAGACCGCTGTCAAGGATTTATGGACCGTTGTTAAGGACGCTCACATCTGCACAAAGAAGTCCGTTCGATTTAACTGTATACAGTTTGGCTGAAACTAACTGACGAGACAAGAGCGACAAGAAAACAGCGGAGAAGTAACGGGCAGAAACCCTCCTTTTTACGCAGCGGTCCAGACACAGACATCAAACGGCAATACATATTCAGTGTGCAGTTCCTTTGGCATTAGGGCAGAGATACTTAGGTACTTCCCAAGGTTTGACAAAATGAATTGTGCTACTTTTAAAGCAAGCAACGATTTTCAAATCTGTAATCAAAAAGCTCCTCAAAAACGCTATCGAAGCGGTTCCTGCCGTTGCTACGTTAGTTCAAACGGTAACAACGGACTATTTTTCTTAGCGGATGCATGTACATTTAAATACATACAACTATTTTTTAAATCAATAAAATAATTTTCTAAATCCACAAAAGCATTTCAATTAATATTGGGAATCATGTCGTTACTTTGTTGAGAATGTGGCCGTGTAATAAGCGGCATAATGTGCAGCAGCGCGGTCATTATGGGGAAAAGAACACCTTCATGCCGATCTAGATCCCTCCGCTTCACGTCGGGCTCCTGATCAGCCTGTGGGTGTTCTTTTCCTGCTTATCCATGAGAGACGTTCTGCAGAGGAGGGGCGTTTCACCGACGACAGGTGTTCTTACTTTTATGTAGCTGACGGAGAATGTTTACTTTACACGACACTGTTCAACACTTCATTCCGCTTTACTCTTTAACTAAACAACCGCGGATGTCTTGAAAGACTCTTTCGCTAAAGATTTTGACGATATCCGCGTTCCTGTGGCACGTAAATACTGCGCTTCCTATGTTTTGGTGCGGACTGCGTTCACACCAGCAATGAACCGCTCCAGAGTTCGCAAGCAAGCGCTCCAAGACCACCTATTTTAGCGGACCAGAGTCCGGTTGTTTAGTTCACTTCAGAGGTCTCGGACTGCGTTCACACCGACCCAAATGAACCGCACCAAGCGGCTAAACGCACCAGGGTTCGATTCAACCGGACTAAACAAGGCAGGTGTGAACGCACCCTAAAAGAAAAGAATTGCTTCGCTTCTCCATAAAACAGCTCCGCGGCAGCCTTCCCGCGCTATGCGCGCGACCTGCAAGTGTTTGTGTTCCGTGTGACCTGGGCATTCTGATGGGAGTGATAGATGACTGTGTGCCAGGAGGTTGCCGTTTCAACGAGCGTTGGCTCGCAGAAGACAAATACAAACCATGGCTAAGACGAGGGTCAAGACGAGGGTCAAGCCCAAAAATAACGATGCGAGAGTCTGCGCTGACGAGCCACATGAAAGGTACGCCGGAGTAGAGCATTTTAGATTAGGCTAACGTTGCATGTTACGTTTGTTTAAGCTAACGTTAGCGAGCTGAATAGCGAACTCCATGAGGGATAATAATAATTGCAGGGGACAATCATTTCAGAGGAGCGTACCTACGTTATGTTACAGTCGCCATCCTGTGGTGTTCAGAGGATGAAGCTCTCACGGAATTTCGTGTTATTGTCATGAAATATAATCTATTGATTCGACACAGAGCGATTTTGAAAGCAATGTATTTCTACTGGTGGTATGTTTCGTGCCTAAACCAAATGAGACTTGCTCTATCGAAATCAGTCACATTGACCCGAAGACACATTTTCGTTTGTATTACTGGTCTGGGGGAAGCTCGCGAGTGTGTTTGTGTATGTTTGCGTTTGTGTACCGGGGAAATACTCACAGGAAACACCGGCTGTTGTTGCGCCTGCTGTGACGTCAAGTTAGTCCGTTCTCCGCTTGTAATTATGCCGAAGCTTCAAAGCTGTATTTATCATCTGAATTTGCCGAAACAAGTTTAATATTCTGAAAGCCAATACTTTGTTTATTTGAAAACAGATGAAAATAAACTGTCTTTTATATAAAATTGAAGTATTATACAATTAAAACTACATTTTGCTTTTAATCCCATGTACTTGTAGAATGAACACAGTCTTCCTTTGAAGATGTATAAGTCAGGTGTCTTGAGTAGTCAACATTACCTAAAATCATTGTACACATTTGTAAATATTATTTTCCACTTGTTACCATTGTGAGTCTATTTGTATGCAGCTCTGCGTGATTTTGTGGCTACAATTCAGGCTAATACGCTACCAGAGGTGGAATAAGTACTCAGATCTTGTACTTGAGTAAAAGTACAAGTACTCAGATATTGTTTGAGTAAAAGTAGAAGTACTCAGATCTTGTAGTGAAATTATAAGTACTCGGATCTTGTACTTAGTAAAAGTAGAAGTACTCAGATCTTGTACTTGAGTAAAAGTAGAAGTACTCAGATCGTGTACTTGAGTAAAAGTAGAAGTACTCAGGTGTTGTACTTGTGTAAAAGTAGAAGTACTCAGATCTTGTTCTTGAGTAAAAGTAGAAGTACTCAGATCTTGTTCTTGAGTAAAAGTAGAAGTACTCAGATCTTGTACTTGAGTAAAAGTAGAAGTACTCAGATCTTGTAATTGAGTAAAAGTAGAAGTACTCAGATCTTGTACTTAGTAAAAGTAGAAGTACTCAGATCTTGTACTTAGTAAAAGTAGAAGTACCAGAGTGTAGGAATACTCTGTTACAGTAAAAGTCCTGCATTCAAAATGTTCCTCAAGTGAAAGTAGAAAAGTATTCTCATCAAAATATAGTGAAAGTAGCGACAGTAAAAGTATTCATTGTGCAGATTGGTCCATTTCAGAATAATATATATGATATGTTTTATAATGATTGATCATGAAAGTGTTCTCAAAGCTGGTGAAGGTGCAGCTAGTCTGAAGTACTTTGTAGACTGCAGGGTAGCTGGTGGATTTACTCCAGGTGGAACTAAAGTCTGATTCAACACTTGGTTATATTTCACATCCTTCATCCACATCTGTGAAGTAACTAAAGGTATTAAATACATGTTGTGGAGTAGAAGTACACCATGTACCTCTGAACTGTAGTGGAGTAGAAGTACACCATGTACCTCTGAACTGTAGAGAAGTAGAAGTACACCATGTACCTCTGAACTGCAGTGGAGTAGAAGTACACCATGTACCTCTGAACTGTAGAGAAGTAGAAGTACACCATGTACCTCTGAACTGCAGTGGAGTAGAAGTACACCATGTACCTCTGACTTGCGTTCACTACCAACCTAAAAGTACCTCAACAATTAATCAATAATGTATTGAAAAGTTATTTGGCTGATAGTTGTATATTGGCTCAGACAGGTTATATGGGAGGCCCAGTCTATGCACAGATCACTCATTTTGAAATATTAAACTTAGTTTTCTTTTCTTTAATTTTTCATCCTCGTGTAGAAGGCTATCACGAAACACACATGTGGTTGTTTATAGCATAAAGAACATCTGATTTAATGTGAGGTAGGGAAATAATCATTTGAGTATGTGTATATAAATATGTAATTTACAACAGCTGTAAGATGCTTGAAAATGCTTGAAAAGTGCTTGAATTTGACTTTGGAAAAGGTGTAAGAACCCTGGTGTGTGTTTGGTAAGAGGAAGTGTGTGTGTGTGTGTGTGTGTGTGTGTGTGTGTGTGTGTGTGTGTGTGTGTGTGTGTGTGTGTGTGTGTGTGTGTGTGTGTGTGTGTGTGTGTGTGTGTGTGTGTGTGTGTGTGTGTGTGTGTGTGTGTGTGTGTGTGTGTGTGTGTGGTGTGTGTGTGTGTGTGTGTGTGTGTGTGTTGATATCTTGGTCAGGGAGTGTATTGTGTGTGTGTCAGGGTGTCTGGCAAAGTGTATGTAAGAAGGTTTATATATATAGGATTACTTTAAAACAGTCCCAAATAATACATGTTCACTTCAATACAGTTCAAGATAATACCTGTTTACTTTAATACAGTTTCGAACAATATCTGTTTGCTTTACTAACAAGTTATTTCATTTAAACTGAGTTAGCTAACATGCTATTTCATGAAAAGTGAGTTAGCTAACATGCTATTTCATGAAAAGTGAGTTAGCTAACAAGCTATTTCATGAAAAGTGAGTTAGCTAACATGCTATTTCATGAAAAGTGAGTTAGCTAACAAGCTATTTCATGAAAAGTGAGTTAGCTAACAGGCTATTTCATGAAAAGTGAGTTAGCTAACATGCTATTTCATGAAAAGTGAGTTAGCGAACATGCTATTTCATGAAAAGTGAGTTAGCTAACAAGCTATTTCATGAAAAGTGAGTTAGCTAACAGGCTATTTCATGAAAAGTGAGTTAGCTAACATGCTATTTCATGAAAAGTGAGTTAGCTAACAGGCTATTTCATGAAAAGTGAGTTAGCTAACAGGCTATTTCATGAAAAGTGAGTTAGCTAACATGCTATTTCATGAAAAGTGAGTTAGCTAACAAGCTATTTCATTTAAAGTGAGTTAGCTAACAAGCTATTTCATGAAAAGTGAGTTAGCTAACAGGCTATTTCATGAAAAGTGAGTTAGCTAACACGCTATTTCATGAAAAGTGTGTTAGCTAACAAGCTATTTCATGAAAAGTGAGTTAGCTAACAGGCTATTTCATTTAAAGTGAGTTAGCTAACAAGCTATTTCATTAAAAGTGTGTTTGCTAACACGCTATTTCATTTAAAGTGTGTTTACTAACAAGCTTTTTAATGAAAACTGAGTTAGCTAACAAGCTATTTCTTGAAAACTGAGTTAGCTAACATGCTATTTCATGTAAATCAGTTGCTTGACTATATCAGGGCTGCCAACATTTGAGTTCAGCTTGGAGTGAGATTTTTTTTTTGGTGAACCGAAAAAAGAAACGTTTATGTGTACAGTGTTAAAAATGTATTGAACATGTACAAACTAGGGTTTCCCATTAATTCACTATTGACTAGCGGTACCGAGTTGAGCCGGTCGAGTTTCCCGGGCTGATTTTTAGAAATCAGAATCTCCCAATATCGTTCCAACTTTACTAAGCCAGAAGACCGTCTCATTTCGTAGATATTTATATACATTTATTTTTACGAAAACTTAGTGTGAGGAAAGGCAAGTGTGGCCTGAGTGCGTGAAATATGGGTTAATTGCGTGAGTGTTTGCAGCCCTGACTATATTGATACTCAAATAACGTATAACTTTCATTAACCTATTGTAAATGTAAGTAACGTTAACCATCTCCACCTGTGACGTTCTTACTTATTATGTTCCTATACATAGCCTAATTGTATTTCCATTTTTCAAGTGTTATTGCTCCAGGCAAGAGATATTGACCATGTGTCATAGTTGTGGTTCTCTCACAAGGGAACCAACTTTCGGGCACACAAAACAAATTGGCCACTAGATGGCAGAAGGGAAATCAGGGTTAGCTTGTATTTTGTCTCCAAACATAGTAGTAGGCCAGGTGAAGACATAAAACATTTTTGAATCTGTGACATCAGAACAATGTATAGTCTGTGCAGTTTAGGAACTTCTGGGCGGTGCAAGTGAGAAGAGCTGCAGTGCATATTAAGCGGAACACATAACTGGGAAGTACGCCCTGAAGATGTACAATATGCCATATTTGTCATGCCTTGGATATTGTTTAAAGGAGTGTTGCATTTTATATGTTTGTCTGGTTGATGAAAACTGATTTGTTAATCTAATGTTCTCTTATTTCTTTGTTTAGCTCCTGTTCAAGTATGATCTAATAAAGTATGACATGGTGAACGATGAACCAGTGAAAGATCAGCACGGTTTCTGTCAGACAGTGAAAAAGGGTAAGAGTGCAACTGCCGAAAAACAAAATATCTTTATATAAAAACGATTTAGTTTTCAGACTTTCTGTCCTGTTTTCCTCTCAGGTGAGACGGGGCTCTTACTGTCCAAGGTGAGTGCTTTGAGCCCTTTCTTTGGATACGCCGGGAGCAAGCAGCTGACGGAGAGGAAGCTGATGAGGAACGTATTCGCGAAGGGAGACGCGTACTTTAACACTGGAGACCTGATGGCTGAAGATCAGGAGGGCTTCATCAGCTTCAGAGACAGAGTGGGAGACACCTTCAGGTACAGTTGAACATGTTTGATATGTCATGTCCTTAATACCTAGGGGAAACTTGAGGAGTGGGGGGAAAGCCTTTATCAGGCAGAGAGGGTCTGACAAAGAGATTAAATAAAGAGCTGTAGTCCTGATGATGCTAGACAGAGATAACTGTCACTCTCGGCTGAATGAGGCTCCTTCTTTAATGTGGAGGGTGTGAATACAGTAGCCTCTCTGTCCAGCAGAACCATGCTTTTTAAAGCATCGAAAAATGTATAACTAATAACAATAATAATACTTTTTCTTTGTTCACCAACTATTTTGAACAAGTATTCTAATAACTATTATAAAATTAGACAGAAGCACAGTCAAAATATGAGCAAAAATATCTGCAGAATATAGTCCGTGCTCTGTTAATCCTCAGCTTGTGTTTCAGGTGGAAAGGGGAAAATGTAGCAACGACAGAAGTGACGGAGACTCTGGGGCTGGTGGAGTTTATCCAAGAAGTCAACGTTTATGGAGTGGAAATTAAAGGTATGTCTGACATGCGGTTGTGTTTGCATGTCTGCTATCCAAATACTGCTGATATAGATTTATAGAAACGGATTTACAAACCTCTGAAAGCATGCAGTCTACTCGCCACCAGTGTGAACACAGAAATGTTAAGCAAAGATTTATGTTAGACATGTACAGTGCGGGTCCCCAGCACACAGAAACTGACGGATGCTAACCTGCGTATGTTGGGAAATTCGCACCAGGGGATTATTTAGGATGTTGAATCCATTTCTGACATTTCAGGATAAAAAGAATCGCAGTTTTGAGTCCCCTTAAACTTTAAAATCTACCCATAACTCATCAAAATCAGGATATACAGATGTATAAAATGGCAGTTTAAACCAGGAAGTTGTCATATCTGTTCTCCCGATGGGCTAAGTTTGATAAAATATTGGTAGATTTTAAAGTTTTACAGGATTGTTGAGCCTGAAAATCTCAGAAATGGATTCAACATCTTAAATAACCCTCAAAACCAATCCGAAACTGTCCAAAGCAGCCAAGCCATTTCTCAGCTATTGTCTTCAGATGCTAATTAAGGCAACTTATTCTAATTGTGCAAATTGCCCAACATATGCAGGTTAGCATCCAGCAGTTCAGCACTCTGCATTCCCATCATAACACTTTGGGGTACTCAACATTTCAGGGTTCAAAATAGGACTCAATGAGCTGGCAAACAGACGATTACAGAATAATCATCCCCTAATCCCGTGCCACATATACAAACGTTATTATTATGATTACCAGCCAAGTGTCTCCTTCCTGATGAAGTCTAACTCGTGTTTCTCCTCAGGGCACGAGGGCAGAGCGGGCATGGCGGCCATGATCATCCGACCGGGCTTCTCCTTCGATGGGAGCAAACTGTTCGAGCATGTGATGAGAGATCTGCCGGCGTACGCTCGCCCGCTGTTCATCAGACTTCAGGTAAGACTGATCAACGTTCTTCATGATGAGGACTGTTTATATGACACTGTGAGTAGGGATGTCCCGATCACCTTTTTTTGCTCCCGATCCGATTCCGATCATTTGATTTTGACAATCTGCCGATACCGATTTTTCCCGATCCGATCTTTATGCAATGCATTAAGAGAAAAAAAAGGTAACAGATAACGGCTGGCCATCCAACGCGATGAATTCAGCTATCTTGGCTGTTATTTTTTTGGCCTTTTCACTCAGTTTCTCTTTCCTTTTAAAAGTCTCTGAAAGTGTCGGTTGCTTCAGTGCCGTTACCCGAGTGGCCGCTGTGTACTCGTCCTGTTGTTGTTGGTGTTTCTCAGATGGCGTATTTGATTGGTCGTGTTGAACGTAGCTCTGTTCTTTCCACCACGCGGAACCTCTGCCTTGCAAACATTGCATCTGGCTGTTACACTGCCTTTGCTTTAAATTTCATAATACTTCCAAACTCCTGACATTTTCTCTGTCCCGACTCCCGAGTCACCAGCTGAACGTAGCCTCTCGTTAGCTTGCTGCTACTATTAGACACTGCGCCCACTCTGCTGCTTTGAGAGAAATAAGCAACCAGGTCTGAAAACAAGCCCAAAAGAAGCAACACATACATGATGTTGTGTCATTTTAAACCAAAGCTAAGTCCTCAGGATGACTTTAAGACGTGAACATGGTCATTTTTGTTTTGTAACATTAAATAAAATAATAAAAATATTTTATAAAAAAAAAAAAATCCCGATCCCCGATTTTTTTCTCCCGATTCCGATCTTTTGAAAATCGGATCGGGACATCTCTAACTGTGAGTGTGTCTGGGCTCCTGAACCAGCCTCTCCCTCCTCTCCCCCTGCTCCTCTTTGAGGCAGCAGCAAAGACTAGGTTTAGCTCTCAACAAGTTTTTAAAGTGCATCTTACCTTTTTTCACCTAGTTAAAATGTTTTTGTTATTATTCATGCATATTTTACTAATCACTCCCCCCTCAAATGGAAATATGTGTTTACATAAATGGTGACCAAACCATTTGAGACCCACAGAGAACTTAGACTAAGTTAACTATCTAAACTCTTTAGTCTTTTACCTCACCTGAGTTGTAGTTATCAGCCTCTCAGTCTGACAGCAGAGGACTCTCCCCCACCTTGTTGACAGCTCATTATATCCGTTAGCGCAGCTAGCTAGCACCAGATGCTAACAACAACAATACACGTAACCGCGCGTGTTTTATCTCTCGCTCGCGCCACACATACACACCCTCACGAGCTTGAATGACACACAGAGACCAATTGAGAGCATTAGTGTATGAAAGTGTTCATGTCGGCAGGCCACATCATGTAGACAGCCAGTCACCCTCTGTGAGGCAGAGTCAGACCCACATTTGCGCAGCGTGGTGTTCACAATACATACATAAAAAAAAAGATTCCTCAGGCCAGCAGGCCACTCAGCAGACCAGGCCATCGGGAAACCTCCCGGTCCTCCCGATGGCCAGTCCGGCTGATCTCAGGTGGGGGAACTGTACAGTAAAATCCTACATGAGGAAATACTGAGATCCTAAGTATTTGAAGAAGACGCTTAACTTTAGTAAAACTAGAAATAATTTGGTCTGGAAATACTCCATTACAAGTAACAGTCCTGTATTAAAGTGGATTTAAGTAGAAGTACATAATCTGTATAAGCTAAATGTACCCAAAGTATCAAAAGTAAAAGTACTCATTAGGCACAATGGCTCTTTTTGAAGTATTTTATTATAATTTAATATGATATTATTCTGCTTTTATTGCTTACAAATACAATTTAATAGCTTTTCAATCTTGTTGTTTGTACAATGTTGAGACACTTTTTGATACTTTTAAATACTGGGTTTATGAGGAGAACTGTACAGGATCATATCATAGTTTTTATATGTAAAGCAATTAGTGAAATATGAGTGTTTCATACATTTTGTGGAGTAACAAGTATAATTTTGTTCTTCAAAATGTAGTGGAGTAGATGTTAAAGCAGCAGAAAATGGAAATATGTTACAGTCATCCTACAGTTTACTTTCCCACACTGTCTACTCCTTTTGTGGTGTTTTTGGACCTAAGTTTGTGTTAAAAAAAAACAGAGTCAGGGGATAAATAAAGTATAAAAACACTCAGAAAGGCACATGTAAAAAACACACTGAGGAAATAGCAAGTTCCACTTTCTTAATTTGCCCTTTTTTATCCGGACACTTGATATTTTACAAAATACTGAAGCTTTGTTTTCTTTGCGTAGACATTCAACTAGTCTTTGTCCCGGCTTTAAATCAGAAATGATAATATTTCCCTTTGAATTGCAGTGCAGGAAAAGTACAAAAGTAGCTTCAAATGGAACTAATTCAAATACAAATTGTGGGTATTTGTAATTGATGAGAGTAAATGTGTGCTGAGTTTTATCCTGTATGAGTTTACAAATTCACCCTGCAAGAAGTCATATGCTCCGTCAGTGTGGGTATTCCTCCACCTAGTGTCCACTTAGTGTAGTGCCTTACCCTAGGTTCACCTTCTTATTATACATCCAAGGTACACCCTTGTGAATGAAACGGGACCATTTCAAAGGACTGCAATGCAAGATGAGACCGCGCATTTAAGATATAAATAATATGTTTAATATAACTATTACAAAATGTCTTAACGTGCACTGTCCCTCCTGTCGTCTTCGGGTCAAATCTGACCGATTTACTACTTTCATCAATCATAACTTTTTTGTTTTACATTCGATTGCATCAAGGGCAGGCTTTATGATATCCTTCACAGGAGACATTTGAACATATAAATGGCTGATCACCACTTTCATTGGATTTTGGATGATTTAGTCAACTTTGTAACACCCATGGTGTTCCCGGGCAAACATGACCGCCATAAAGAAAAGGAATTAGTAACCATCCGGATCAGATCAAACACACACACACACACACACACACACACACACACGCACACGCACACGCACACACACACAGAACTATTTGAAACATTTCCCGCTCTTATGTGCCCATCCCCCCACATGGATCAAACCTGGCACACGCAATACATGTTCAGTGTCTGTTCTTTGTATATTCACTGCAGTTCTTCATGTGTACCAGTACTCTGATACAATATGTACAGTCTGAAAGGGTGTTAAATGAAATGTGGTGATGATTCATGTTTTTTGTGTTAATGTAATAGCAGTTAAAACAGGACACCAAAGTAAGGAGGGGGGAAACGAAGACAATAAGAGGGTTAAATACACAATAAATGAATACAGAACTCGGGGTGAAACATTTGTATGGATCCTTTTCAAACATTTTATATGTATGAGATCCATAATAATGTATACCTTATTTATTACCATTTTTTTAGGGTGACCATGAAACCTTGTGTATGTCTCTATTATCAGAATCAGACCTCCTTTATTAGTCGAGGAAATGTACAGCAAAAAGTGGCATAGCAGTAGGCATGCAATAATAAAGAATAAGTATTAAATAACGTATTAAATATAGAGAAGAAAGGCACACATTAGTAATACTAGAATAAGAAAGATATTTAATAAATAAAGAAATACATAAGTAAGTCAAATGTAAGTACAATTTATTTATGAAGCGCTTTTCCCAGACATGGTCACAAGAGAATTAAAACATCGCACGAATCATAAAATATGAAATGACCACGTGTTAAGAAGGGCTAAAAACACAATACATTGTGAGAAGTTAAACACCTGCCCAAACAGGAATGTCTTTAGATGACAGAAGTCAGTGTGGAACCTGCCCAGTGACTCACGCCCCTGCTTCTATTATATTCTATTTTATTTTATTTACTTGCACTATTTTACCTGTTTTATTGTGTTGCACTGTTGGAGGAGCCTGTGACCTAAGATTGTCATCGTCACAACTACACTGTAGCTAATGTGCATATGACAATAGAAACCTTGCATGTGTTCCTCAGGAGGAAATGGAGATGACGAGCACCTTCAAGCAGCACAAGTTCCAGCTGGTTCAGAGCGGCTTCAACCCCTCCTGCATCTCAGACCTGCTGTTCGTGTTGGACCACCAGCAGCAGAGTTACATTCCTCTCACAGACTGCATCTACCACAGCATCCTGGCAGGGGAACGCAAGCTATAGAACAATATGTCGAGAAGCAGCTGGAGAACATGGAGGGAACTCTACATGCAGAACGTTACCATGGGAACATGAGAACTAACGGTTTACTGAAGTCTGAACGAAAGCGTCTATAAGAGCATCACCTGAGCTGGTCTTTCTAGATCAGGGGTGTCAAACTCAATTTCATCACTGGCCACGTCATTATGGTTGCACTCAAAGAGCCGGTTGTAACTTTAAGACTATATCAAAATACATATATAAATATTTAATATATATAAAATAATGCATTATTGTCACTTGTTAGACGCTTTTATCCAAAGCGACTTACATACTCAATACTGTGGACAATCCCCACAGGAGCAATTTGGGGTGAAGTGTCTCGACATGCTGACTGCAGTGGGACTCGAACTTGCTATCCCCCTGATTCAAAGTTCAGTGCACTATCCCACTGAGCCACAGCCTCCCCATTATATTACATGATTGCCTCTGCATTGGATTATTATTGGATAGGGTAATACCTTCAGAATTAACTACGTCTGAAAGCAGAAGTCTAGGGCAAGTAATTGCAAGTTTCTTCAGTGTGCATGTCACAATGATTTCAAAAGAAAAGCCAAATTCTGTGACATAAAAAAGTGATATTTTGAAGAAAAAAAGTGACATAAAAAAAGGGGGAAATTCTAAGAAAAAAGTCAAATTTGAGATGCATTGTGGGAAATGTAGTTTATGGGCAACGTGCTTCTGTAAATCACCATGTAACCGTATAATAAACATATATTATTTCAGAGCTGTTGTGAGGCCACAGAAAATGAAGTGGCGGGCCGGATTTGGCCCCCGGGCCTTGAGTTTGACACCCCTGTTTTAGATGGATTGAAAGGGTACGTCCATTAGAAGTTCCTTTAAACACATTTAGTGCCTTAATTACATTGGCGCTTAAAGATAAATGTGTTGCAGTTTGAGTTACACAATGTCATAAATGTGGCTTGTAAATTACAAACATGAATGCTGTTATTTAGCCCAGACTGTCTTAGTGATTTTGGTCCACTGATTTTAATTATAAAACGTCCACCTTACATCGACCAATCACAGCACACCCTGTATGTCACTTTTTATGAAACAGTAATGATCGGATATTGTCTCGACATTGAGAGAGATTAATTTGCCATATCAAATGTTTCTGATTCTACAATTTATTTATTTAATTTCTTTCTTGTGTTTTTTATTCTTAATTTGTGCTGCGACAGACATTTTAATTCAACAGTCTTGATAATAGATGAGCTGGGATTTCAACTATCAACCACAATAAGCTTCTTTTTCCACAAACCTCAGAGCGAACATCCACAGCTATTTGTATTATATTATACCACTGCGTTATGAACATGAGTGAGACGTGCAGTCCCACGTCTGACATTAAAGCTCACCTATTGTGCAAAATACTCTTCTTCATGTCTCTTCTACATCAACATGTGTCCCCTCTTCCTCATGTCTCTTCTACATCAGCATGTGTCCCCTCTTCTTCATGTCTCCTCTACATCAACATGTGTCCCCTCTTCTTCATGTCTCTTCTACATCAACATGTGTCCCCTCTTCTTCATGTCTCTTCTACATCAACATGTGTCCCCTCTTCTTCATGTCTCTTCTACATCAACATGTGTCCCCTCTTCTTCATGTCTCTTCTACATCAACATGTGTCCCCTCTTCTTCATGTCTCTTCTACATCAACATGTGTCCCCTCTTCTGCATGTCTCTTCTACATCAACATGTGTCCCCTCTTCTTCATGTCTCTTCTACATCAACATGTGTCCCCTCTTCTCCTGTGGAAAGAGACTCTGAAAGCTTCAGGAACAAAGATTCTCTCTCTTTTTGATCCATTTCTATAAAAACCTGAAAATGAGCTGATCAGATTTTGGCCACTTTATGATGTCATAACGATGTGTTGTCTTGTGTAGCCATTAGCCAATCAGCAACAAGGTAACCCCCCCCCCCCCCCCCTTATCACCTGAATCTCCTCTAGAGCACCATTGAGTTCTTTGTAACCAAATGTCTCTCAGAGGGACGTGGGGAGGGGCTCCTTATTTTCATCTAAAGTCACAGACAGAGAATCAGCACTTTGGAAACAGGGCTGAAACAGAGGGGATTATGGGTAATGCTGTTTGGTGTTTCAGCCAATCAGAGACATGTTTTGTATAAATCTGAGACCTGTGATATATTGATGAAGAACAGTCTGATAGGGGACCTTTAAGATGTACAGTAAGAGCAGCACTGGAGCCATGCACACAGCTTTCATGTGCAAAGAGGAATTATACAGGCTATTGTTTTTGGGTCTTTCACTTTTTAATGTTTCTGATAATGTTTGTCAACAGATTTTGTTATTGTTGACATGTCAGACTTTGTTGTCGTGGAGCAAATCGAACAGTCCGACTGACTGAGACACTTAGACCACAATGCCTCCTTTTGGAAAAGAAATTATGTCTGTCTTTGTGTTGAAGACACGTGAATGTGAAATTGTGATTGTCCACACTGTTTGGTCACATGGAATAGAGCCATTTATTGTATTCAACCTTCTTACTGAAGACAAATCACTTCTAAAAAACCTTGAATAAATACTGGTCCACTGGTGAAAGTTGCACGGCTCACTTCTCTTTTAAATGTAGGCACACCTGACTCAGGTAAAAACATGGGCGGCGCCAGGATTTTGTTGCTGCAGTAGCTTAGCAGTTGCTATATGACAGCACGGCGTTGCTAGTTAATTTTCAAAATAAACAAACAATACCAGTGGGCCAAGCACGAGCCTGTTCATATTGTAGCGTTCACCGCTATTCAAGATCAATCAAGAATTCAATGTCGAAAACGTTCTCTTTATTTACAGAACCAATCAATAGTGTAACACTCATGACTTTCGCGGGCTGCGAGAATGTGTATAAATATGATACATTTTCATATCAAAACAATGGGGTTGCTAAGCCGTTGCTAGGCCAATTGTTGGAGTTGCTATAGCAACTCCTAGATACCCCCTGGCGCCGCCCCTGGGTAAAAGGATATACTTTTAATATAATTAATGTGGTGCCTTAGTGCCAAGTCTTTCCCCCTGATTCAAGCAACAATGCATTTGTGATTTATTTGAATGTATCTGTGACGACCCTAACTTCTTATATCAAGTATGTCTGTTATTATTTCCCCTTTGTCTTTAGAGGTATGGGCGTTGTGTTATTCTCCTGTCCTGCACTCGTACTTGGCAACATCTTTCAAATGTTGACTTTTATTTTTGCTTGTTTGCGTACAATATGTGATACTTCATTATGCTCACACAATACAAGCAGAATTATATCCAAGCACAGTGCATGATCAATCAGATGTACTAGTATCCACCAAGTGGTAGTTATAGCCTTATTTATCAATGAATATAGGTGTAGGTTAAGATCTGTAACCACCTAAATATATATATAATACCAGTACTCACTACTCAACAGCTGTCATACTCATTTTAAACAGCAGATGGCAGCAAAATGTGTTCTGGCAAAATCATTCACATGCTTTTACTAATCAAAAGACAAAGTGCTAATGTAAGAGAAATACAAAATACTCCATCAAAAAAGTACTCTTAGCTAAATGTACATGTCAAGGAGTTTTTACTTCTGTTGCATCATAGTGTAAGCAGAATGTTAGAGTTGGTTTGTTGCTGTTAAAGGTGGAGCAGGTTTAAATACTTAATTCAGTTTCACTAGTTTAATTCACTGATCCAAATCAAAGGGTCCCATGAGATGATTAGCGGGGTTTAAAAGAATAAACAACATTTGGACAGCCAGGTTGTAAAAACCTTGTTGGGCCTGGAACAGTTATTGAAATGAGACCATGTCTAAAGTGTTTCGGTAAGTGTGTCTCTGGGGGAAGACTCCATTTGAGTTGGAGCTCCACAATGCTTCTCTGTAAAGGTTACAAGCTAAATCAATTTAAAGCCACTGGCTCATTATCCAGTGGAAGACATTCTCTCTCTGTTGCAAACACAGCTTCTCTTTTTACCAAGTGGCGACCTCTTGGGCTGTGAAAGGAAGCCACACATTGCAGTTCCTTGATTGGCCAATTGAGGCAGACTTTGAAAAGGAGCAGAAACAAACACCAGCCTGATGCAAAAAACAGTTTCTTTCGCTAATTTCCCTAATCATGGGGCGGTTTGTTTTTTGTAACTTACCCCTTTGAATGTAACACATTATTAGGGGCGTGGCTGCTTTCAATGACGGGTGTTAGCCGTCTCAGGTCGCTAGCTGTTAGCTGTCTGCCGTCTCAGATATGTCACACCCACCCTCTGGTTCTCCTTCAGGTTAACACTGTGAGCTCCTTCGTCACTGTTGACGTAGTTTGCACTGTTTTCACCGTAAACACGGTTAACGGCTAGCCTCCGGGTCAACCGTCGCTACGTGAGAGCCATGTGGTGGCAATCTGTCAATCATAGGTAGACGCTGAATTTTGTATACAGTAGAAAACGTTTAAATGTACAGTTTAATCTATAGCTCTCAGATTCCCTCTGAAATGTAAAATAACAATGTAAAAAACGACTGCTCCATCTTGAGTCAAGAGTGAACTTGAAGCTGTACTTTAAATCCAACAGATTAGAAACCCCACAGTTGGACACCAGCCACTATTCCTGATGCAGGACCCTTGACCTTCTTCATGTAAGCGTCTTTACCCCATCCAGGGGCTTCTGCTTCTTGCCATCCTTTACTTCAATCTTCTCAAAGTCTTGAAGCGCGGGACCTTCCTCCTCCTTCATCTTTTGACTGTAGCTAAATCTTCCTCCAAAGTGTAATAAAAAACAAAATCAAAGGAGAGAGCAGTGTCCATTCTCCATTTCCCCATTTTAAATATATGTGACAAAAATCATCACTCATTCATCTTAAAATAAGAAAACTATTTCAGTTTTTCTAAGACAGTTTCCTGTGTATATCTCCCATTGATTCTGCATATGTAATTTTGGTAGAAACAGGGGTCATAGTTGAGTGTGGGGTTGAGGTTGATCACAGTTTCTGGACTTCACACAAAGCCTGGGTTGTTTGTAATGTTTCTGTTCTGATGCGAGTTCTTTGAGCATTAGGAAAAGAGCAAAAAAAATTGCATGTATTATTATTAGTGACGCCAGAGGAGGGAAGTAATGGAGTACAAATACTTCCTTACTGTACTTAAGTACATCTTTCTGGTATCAGTACTTTACTCCACTACTTTTTTTTCTGACGACTTTTTACTTCTACTTCTTACATGTTGAACACAAATATTTCTACTTCTTACATGTTGAACTCAAATACCTGTACTTTCTACTTCTTACACGTTGAACCCAAATACCTGTACTTTCTACTTCTTACATGTTGAACTCAAATACCTGTACTTTCTACTTCTCTCATGTTGAACCCAAATACCTGTACTTTCTATTTCTTACATGTTGAACACAAATACCTGAACTTTCTACTTCTTACATGTTGAACACAAATACCTGTACTTTCTACTTCTTACATGTTGAACTCAAATACCTGTACTTTCTACTTCTTACATGTTGAACTCAAATACCTGTACTTTCTACTTCTTACACGTTGAACCCAAATACCTGTACTTTCTACTTCTTACATGTTGAACTCAAATACCTGTACTTTCTACTTCTTACACGTTGAACCCAAATACCTGTACTTTCTACTTCTTACATGTTGAACTCAAATACCTGTACTTTCTACTTCTCTCATGTTGAACCCAAATACCTGTACTTTCTATTTCTTACATGTTGAACACAAATACCTGAACTTTCTACTTCTTACATGTTGAACACAAATACCTGTACTTTCTACTTCTTACATGTTGAACTCAAATACCTGTACTTTCTACTTCTTACATGTTGAACTCAAATACCTGTACTTTCTACTTCTCTCATGTTGAACCCAAATACCTGTACTTTCTACTTCTTACATGTTGAACTCAAATACCTGTACTTTCTACTTCTCACATGTTGAACTCAAATACCTGTACTTTCTACTTCTCACATATTGAACACAAATACCTGTACTTTCTACTTCTTACATGTTGAACTCAAATACCTGTACTTTCTACTTCTCACATGTTGAACTCAAATACCTGTACTTTCTACTTCTTACATGTTGAACCCAAATACCTGTACTTTCTACTTCTCTCATTCTCCAAACAGCTGGTTCCTTTAGTCTGAATGTGTGTTGGTGCGTGGTCATTATTCTTTAGAGTCATTGCGTGCCTATTGATTTGAACACGATCCGTGTATCCATCACTTCCTGGTCTTCTCTAAAGAAGAGGGACCAATGGAAACGTTGTCATGTTGCCGTTGTTCAGCATGGAAACATTCATTAGCTAACAATGACATTATTGTTCTATTAATATAAAGGGAGGTCAGGTACTCTTTAAAACAGCTGCTAGTTATGGGTACTTTTTACTCAAGTACACTTCAAAGCCTCTTTACTTTTACTTGAGTAAAGTAAAGTTTAGTCAGTACTTCTACTTTTACCAGAGTATTTTTAAAGTATCTGTACTTCTAGAGTAAAGGATGTGTGGACTTTTGCCATCTCTGAGTGTCGCTAACTTGAAAGCTTAAGGAGTGTCTGCCTCTCGGTGATGAACCTGGTCTGACAGCAGCGTGTCAGGTCTCTGCATCTTCCTCCGCCAGCACTGACTGACTTACTGCGATGGAACATGCCTTCAGGAGCCTTTCTTGACATTTGAACTTCCATACAGCACCATCAATATTGATATCCATAATGTTTACTGTGATCCAAAGTTCAGCTGCTGATCTCACTTCACGCTCCAGCTGAAGGATAAATGCTGGTCCTGCTGCTGTGTGTGTAGCTGACAACAAGCAGCAGTGTGTACAGCAGGGTGTGTGGAACACTTTCCACTCATTGGCCGGTGGCAGTGACCCTCCCCATGTGTTGATCAATATAATGTTCTGATTGTTAAAGACATGCAAACCTGACAGAGTGAGCTTCTGCTGCAGCGTTTCCACACAGAGAGCTCACACTCCTTTCATTTGCTTCATGTGAAGATGACTCGAATGCTTGTTAAGCCCCGAGCCTGTTTTTCAGGTCTCAGGCTCGAAAATGACATTCCCAGAACAAATGACCATATCTTCCCTTCTAAAAGGGTTACATTAATAATCTTTTTTCTCAAATCAAGGTTACATCTGTGAGTTGGATGTAGAAGTGTCAGAATCAATATAGAGGTTTTTATTTTAAAGTAAATTCAGATTGAACACAGTAAAAAAATGTAAATTATTGTGTCCGTCCAAAAAAAAAATTACTTATAGTGAAAAGCACCCTTGAATGATGGGATGGTAGACTACAAGCTTTAGGAATCCAAACTACAACATATAATAAGTACCCTGTATCAAGATTGATGCAAAACAAGTGAAATTTGATTGAGTGAGATTTAGCAAAAAAAAGCACTTCTGGGGTCATTTGGGTGGATTTTCCATATCTCTGGCCCCCCTTGCTCGATTTGGCTGATTGACATCTCTTTCTAACCGTCAGAGCCAATGGAATCGAGGGGAACTCCCACATACTCCTTATTTGGTCATGTGTGTGTGTGAGACTGACGCATAGCCAAAACCGGAAGCTGCGATAACTCTGGTGGCTACCATTAGCAGCTAACTTTTACTCTCCGATTTTTACATAAAAATGGAATTATCGATTATAAATATTTTTTTCAAATCCACAGAAACATTATCAACCTATGGATTAACCGATTCAGCCGCTTTTTTTCTCGTTTTAATGCCATTGAACAAGTCTTTTGATCAGATTGACAGTTACGGTGAGACGATCTCCCGTAAAAGCTCAGTAAAAGCTCCGTATAAGCTCCGTAAAGGTACGTGTTGTGATGTCTGTGTTTGCTTCCCCTGTCGCGAGTCCGGATCACTCAGTGATGATACTATACCTAAATAATCTGTGGAACCTCAGCTTTAATCGGATATCTTGTATGTGCAGCTACGATAAGTAATAAGGGTATCTTTTATCTTGAGTTCTGTGCCAAAGTGCGTTAGCATTTTTCGCTCAGGGGTCATCTTTCGCTCAGGGGTCATTTAGATGCTTCTTATTAGACTTGTGTTTTGTATTGGTAAAAATGGTTTGTATCGTCAGTTAGCTGAGATTCTTCCCGTTAATCTGGTATAACACATTAATTGGTTCTTAAATATTAAGATGTCCTGAGAGACCAGTGTTGTAGTCAAGTCACCAATTTACGAGTCCATGTCACTCTCGAGTCACCACTCTTCGAGTCCAAGTCCGAGTCACCAAGGGAGAGTCGTAGTCGAGTCCGAGTCCAAGTCCAAGTCACCCAAGGAGTGTCCGAGTCGAGTCCGAGTCATCATTACCTGTGTTCGAGTCCGAGTCCAAGTCTGAGTCGCCCAAGAAGAGTCCAAGTCAAGTCCGAGTCACAAGTCTTCATGTATTAATCTTTGTGGATATATGTGTTGAAATGTAGCTGCCCCTCTACATTGCTTTTATCCTGTCATGTCTGTCTATTGAACTGCTGTGAAGCGAGTTTGGCTACAATTCTAGGTGCTATACAAATATAAAGCTTATTACTAATATTAATATTATTATTATATATAAATAAACTATATTTAAAATGAGTTAAATATAAAAAATAAAGATTACGTTTTTACTTCCCTCTATATCTCTCCATGCAGATATATTTGGTTTCATTTGTTCAGTTTAGAGATTTAAAGGTGGGGTATGTAATTTTGGAGAAACCAGCTCGAGTGCGCTAGAATTTGAAAATACACAGCCGGAAAAAATCTGCCACTTCCTCTCAGAGCCCCTCCTCCAACACACACGAACGCACACATGACCAATGAGGGCACGAGATAAGTTTGTGCACAGATGGAAGGCTGACAGGCAGGTAGGCCATCCAGTTACTTTAGCCGGGCCGAGGCAGATGATTGGTCGTCCTCCGGCTTCCACAGATTACATGTTTTTATGGATTTTTTGTCAAAGCACTTCAGATATTCTTTGCTATCGGGATGTTAAGAGCATTCCATGGAATATAACAAAAAGTGTATCTCGAGCCGGTTTCTCAAACTTACCTACCCAACCTTTAAGCTCTGAAAAGAAATGTAAAATCTTGGTTTGATTCTCGATAAAAAAAGACGTTAATGTTATGTACTCTGGTTATTAAAAAAAATGTTAGTTATACAAAAAATGGGATCAATAGAGTTTATAATCTAATAAAATAAAATATAGGATTTAGAAATGAAGTAAAAATTATATAATGGTTTCATTAAACATCAGTACTAGAAAATACATACTAAACAAATATAAGGAGACAGACACCCTTTATACACCACAAACTCAAGCCACAGTTTATCCAGGACTTAATGAAGAACTTGACTTCAGTCCTTTCTTGTAGTTACTCTGATATTGCTGAAAATCATAACATCATTTATTATATTTCATTTATTTTCTTGTTATCTCTATAATCATGTTGTCTCCTTTTGGAAGAGCCATCTAGTGGTCATACTTTGCCACCAGTGAGTGTATTGGCTTTCTGTTCAGGTGTTCATCTTCTCCTTACAATAGACTGAACTGTGAGATTAGGTAATTCACCCTGAAGAAGCCCCGCTATGTCTGCTACTACCCTGCTCTATTTCATGTGTAAATGGTTTTTAAAATTCACCATGAAATACACATTTTGCTACTTTCTGCCTTGGTCTTTTTTATCGTTGTTTGATACTGTTGACTAACTTCTTACCCATCATTCTCTTCATGGATTTTTCCTCCAACTAAAGATTATTTCCTTTACCCAACCAGAGGTGGGATAAGTACTCAGATCTTGTACTTGAGTCAAAGTAGAAGTACTCAGATATTGTACTTCAGTTAAAGTAGAAGTACTCAGATCTTGTACTTCAGTAGAAGTAGAAGTACTCAGATCTTGACTTGAGTAAAAGTAGAAGTACTCAGATCTTGACTTGAGTCAAAGTAGAAGTACTCAGATATTGTACTTCAGTAAAAGTATAAGTACTCAGATCTTGTACTTGAGTAAAAGTATAAGTACTCAGATCTTGTACTTGAGTAAAAGTAGAAGTATTCAGATCTTGTACTTGAGTAAAAGTATAAGTACTCAGATCTTGTACTTGAGTAAAAGTAGAAGTATTCAGATCTTGTACTTGAGTAAAAGTAGAAGTACTCAGATCTTGTACTTGAGTAAAAGTAGAAGTATTCAGATCGTGAACTTGAGTAAAAGTAGAAGTACCAGAGTGTAGGAATACTCTGTTACAGTAAAAGTCCTGCATTCAAAATGTTCCTCAAGTGAAAGTAGAAAAGTATTCTCATCTAAATATAGTGAAAGACAGTAAAAGTAGTCGTTGTGCAGATTGGTCCATTTCAGAATAATATGTATGATATGTTTTATAATGATTGATCATGAAAGTGTTCTCAAAGCTGGTGAAGGTGCAGCTAGTCTGAATGACTTTGTAGACTGCAGGGTAGCTGGTGGATTCACTCCAGGTGGAACTAAAGTCTGATTCAACACTTGATTATATTTCACATCATTCATCCACATCTGTGAAGTAACTAAAGGGATTAAATACATGTAGTGGAGTAGAAGTACACCATTTACCTCTGAACTGTAGCGGAGTAGAAGTAAGAAGTAGCAGAACATGGAAATACTCAAGTAAAGTACAATTACCTCAAAATTGTATTTCAGTACATTACTTGAGATAATGTACTTAGTTACTTCCCACCTCTAGACCTAACCAGCATTTTCTCCGACAGTCATCTAGCTGTAGAAGACCTCAGCTAAAGTTTACATCAGTTGTCTTTTCCTCCACGTCTCACAGAGCTGTGCGGTGTTGTTGCAAAGGCTTCTGGGAATGTGAAGTGCGTCTCAGGGTTAACGATATGCTAATAGCCTCACTGTTCTGAGAGGTCATGGTGACACCTGAGGCTGAAGCTCCTCTCCTCCCCCAGGAATAGAAACCACTCTACACTTTCTGTAACATGTTTCCTTTAGGTCTCAGCTCATGTGAGCGCAAGGCAATCCTCCACTGCACTGAAAACTGTGAAATGTGTTGCCATAATATACATTTAATTAAAGTCAACAATTCAGTTTTTCAGGTTATTGTACTCTGAGTGTGAATACAAATATTTTCACCTGCGTGCTGTTTGTGATGGCAACGTGCACTTGTTGTGTGTTTGGCAGTGTATGGTTTTTTTTCAAGACACACGTAAGACGTGATTTACAACTGTGTGTGAGAGTCGTATTTTAACTGTGATGATGTACAACCGTTAGGACGTATATGTCACATCGTTTGTCCAAAAATGACAAACCAACCAGTATGTCAAGTATTGCACTTAATAATATTGATTTTTTCTTTGTATTGAGTTTGTCCACAGATCATGATTCAATATGTGAGATGTCCCAGTTTTACTACTACTACTTTACTAATGTGAAAAATACAACCAAACTTGAATGTCAAAGATTTCAGATAATAATATTTTACTTTGAATGGACATTTTTGAATTGTTTTGCATGTGATTACACTTTAACCTTCCTGTCTTACTCGGGTCAAATTTGCACGTTTCCAAAGTTTTCATATTGGGATAAGAGAATTCTATCTAACTGCCTACTTTCATTAAAGGTTTTCCTGTGTCAATTTTGTGAAAGAATAAAAATGTTTTGCTATTTATTATCTCAATATTAAAGGTGGGGTAGGTAATTTTGGAGAAACCAGCTCGAGTGCGCTAGAATTTCCTCACAGAGCCCCTCCTCCAACACACACGAACGCGCACATGACCAATAAGGGCACGAGATAAGTTTGTGCCCAGATGGAAGGCTGACAGGCAGGTAGGCCATCCAGTTACTTTAGCCGAGCCGGCTCAAATGATTGGTCGTGCTTTTTACAGTACTACGGCTTCCACAGTTTTTTATGGATTTGTTGTCAAAGCACTTCAGATATTCATTGCTATCGGGATGTGAAGAGCATTCATGGAATATAACAAAAAGTGTATCTCGAGGCGGTTTCTCAAACTTACCTACCCCATTTGGTTTAAATTTGTTCTCTTGACCATACACTCCTAAAAGATTAGTCAAACTTGTGATAAGAAGACAACACAGCAGTTAAAGTTAGGGTTAGGGGAAAAATGGGTAGGGGAGTAAGTAAATAAGAATACAAAAATAAGAGATTTAGGTAAGGGGAAAAATATAATTAAGCTGGGACCTGTTGTCCATCTTGGTATAGGGCTAAGTATATGTTTAAAATAGAGGTAAGTGTGTAAGGCCACAATCCTGGTATTCTTTAGGAGTATACGAAATGTGTGTAAAATCTGGTACCATCAAATTCAAAATAAGGCTAGGGGATTTTGTTTCTAAACTGTCAATAAATATATCTTGACTTTCTAGACTTCTCTCTCTCCACAGATAGTCCCGACTCGTCTCACCTTGCTGTGTTCAGGTGTTCGGGGGGGGGGGAGTCGTCCTCAGTGAAAAGTCACAGCGCCCTGCTAACTGAAAGGCCACAGATATGGTGAAAACAAACGAAACACTGCTGATACATAAACGCCCCACACCACCATGCAACATGGCACCCTGCTGGGAGGCTATACACACCTGACATCCATCCAACTGCACAGAGGATATTATACTCTTATTGGTATAGTATACATTTTTACGCAAAGACAAACAGTGAAGTGTCTTTTTACTATTTCATATTTTTAAGAGCAAACTCAAAACCCACCTTTTTGATTTGGCTTTTAACTGAATTATATTTTATTCTTTTTTTTATGTAATTACATTCTTATTTTATGTATTTTTATTTATTTGATTAGTATTTTTTATTTGATATATACAGTATATATATGTGTTGGTATTAATGGTTCTTTTTACTCACAAAGCTATGTGTTAATCTGGTCATGACCTGGTTAGGGTAGTCTTGTTTTTATTTGTACATTTTCTATGTGTTTGGTTTGTGAGGCACTTTGAGTTACCTGTGTGTATACAAACAATGCATATAAATAAAGTTTGATTTGATTAGATACTCTTTCTCTTTCTTTACCTTTTTATTAAGGGAGAAATCACTCCACATTGAGTGAACATGATGAACAAAAACAGACATATCAGGTCAGCTTTTCCTCCCAATCCTCATGTGTGAAATAACCAGCGGCTCTCATACTTATCGAAAGCTTGTGTGAAACCGGACATGTGGTAACCTCACATGTCTTTGAAGCCCCTCACATGTCTCTGAAGCCCCTCACATGTCTCTGAAGCCTCACATGTCACATGAAGCCTGACACTGAAGGTCTCAGCCAGTAGCGTGTGATCGGTATGGGTGACACCGCGGGGGTCCATGCGTGTAGATCTGTTGATTTAGATGTGGTCACATCAGAAATAACCCTCGGGGTAAAAACCAGTGGCACACCTCTCATATTACAGTGGAAGGAAGAAGAGGGAGGATTCTCATGGGCATCTTCCTCTAATGCCATGAACAAACTCTACTCTACTGTATTCCCATTTATTTACCCTGCCTTTCATTCAGAAGTTTTTCTACTTTTACCTTTATTTTTCTATGTTTTAAATGTATTATAGTGTGTTGTTAATTTGACTTTGTATGCATATTTATCTGAGATGGAAAGTAACCAAGTAAATGTACTGAAGCTACTGTTCTAGAAGAAATCAGAATACCTTTATTCGTCCCACAGAGGGTACATTCAGGGGCGGTTCTAGGGGGTGGGGGCAGGGGGGGCCAGTGCCAGAACCGCCACTGGGTACATTAGCATTTGTTAGAGCAGAAAATAACCAAAGACAGCTTCATGTTAACCAAGAAGCACGCATACAAAATAATAAAGATACAAAAATTACACAATTTACAAAATACACATCCTGTAAGAGTGAGAGATTTAGCAGCCAGGAATATATTGCACAGCTACTAACGGCATATATTGCACATAATTGGTATTGCACAACAAGGGATGTTATAATATAGTCTTTGTTGTTATATGTGTAGGGGTCTACCAGGGACCATGTGGAGATTATGAAAAGAAAATTAGACAGGTTCAAGCTCCTTTAAATGTCTACCTGAGCTCCATGCTGCAAACACTGTCTCTGCACAAACAAATCCATCCCATCGTGTTTACTACGTGCTTTATGTTCCTGCTGTTTTGGTGAGTGTGTGTTCAGGGTCATATAACAGTCAGTGAAAGTGGGGGTCTTCATGTGAAACCTCCTAATGCTCTTTTTTCAGTTTTGTCACATGTTTATCTGTGTGTCACAGAGGCAGCTGTGCAGGTGAGTCACGTTGAAGCAGGAAATGAGTGTTTCACCTAGTTTACTGACCTTTGTGTTTTTCCATTATTACTCTATATACCTTAGCTTGTGGTTTGCACCATACATGCATCAATTTCCCTACAGTTGATCATTACTACATTTGTAATACTGCAACCACAAAACTAGGGCCACCAGGGTGGGTGGAGGGGGTCTGGAGGATGGGTCTTGGGCTGACAGCCCAGGAGCACAGCGGAGGGCCCGGAAGGGATCTCGGTCCCGGGGGCAAGGCAAAGTCCAAGGTGGGGGTCTCGGGCGGACGGCTCGGGGGCAAGGTAGAGTCCATGGAGGGGCGAAGACCACAGCGGGCAAACTCAGGGGGCCGAGCATGAGGGCGAAGGCAGCGGCAGGAAGAGTCAGGGGCCGAGCATGAGGGCGAAGACCGTGGCACTCAGGGGGCCGGGCTCGAGGGCGAAGACCGCGGCTCTCAGGGGGCCGGGCTCGAGGCCAAAGACCGCGGCACTCAGGGGGCCGGGCTCGAAGGCGAAGACCACGGCTCTCAGGGGCCCGGGCTCGAGGGTGAAGACCGCGGTTCTCAGGGGGCCGGGCTCGAGGACGAAGACCAGACAGCTCCGGAGGCCGGGCAGGAAGGCCTCCAACGGAACAAGACATGGGATTGGCAGGATTCTCAGCGGATCCTCCAACGGAACAGGACATAGGGCTGGCAGGACCCCCGGCAGAAGAGTCGTCGGCGGGACCCCCAACGAGACAGGACACAGGGTTGGCAGGATCCCCGGCAGGAGAGTAGTCGGCAGGACCTCCAACGGCACAGGGCATAGGGTTGGCAGGACCCCCGGCAGAAGAGTAGTCGGCGGGACCCCCAACGGGACAGGACATAGAGTTGGCAGGACCCCCAGCGGAACCTCCAACGGCACAGGATGTAGGGTTGGCAGGACCCTCGGCAGAAGAGTAGACGGCGGGGCCTCCAACAGCATAGGACACAGGGTTGGCAGGACCCCCAGCGGAACCTCCAACGGACCAGGATATTGGGTAGGGACTTGAGAGGGAACTCGAGTGGTTACAAAAAGAAGAGGATAACGTGATGAACCGTAACCCTAAACCCAGCCTGAGTTGGTATTATCTCAGATTATTATGATCCCAGGTCTAAAGTCATATCCAAAACAGATGAGGCTTTGCATATTTTCCCCAGCAGACACACAGCTTTGCAAACCTACAGCACTGTGGGATGTGGTGTCACATTACACGGCATTAATGGTACAGAACATTTCGCTGCAAGTTTGTCAATGGGGAAAAACAGGGAACATGTTTAACCACAGCCGTAGATACTGCCAATACTAATTGAGTGTTGTCCCCCTAGTAAGGAGGTTGTCTTGCATCACTTACTGTACAATAACATTTCTTGAGCTTGAGATTTCTTTGCAGGAGTAACAGCGACCGGCAAGCTTTAAATGCACATTTGAGCATGTAAGTATCGTTTTAAGATATACTTGTGAATCCATCTTCAATGCCCTGTGGAAAAACCCTTGGACACTTGGATAAGGTTTAAGGTTCAAAGTGGAGGACCTTTACATCCCGAGTCTGAGTTTAATGTTAAAGAACACATTGTGTCTCAAACCACTGTGGACTTTATCTGACTAAATAAGACCATGACATAATAATTAAGGGTCGACCGATAATCGGGGCCGATATTCCGCATTTGACCAATTATCAGTATCAGCCTTCTTTTTTTTTTTATCAAATTGCCGATAAAACTTTGGCTCTGCTGCGGCCGTTTCTCTGGTTGCAGTCTGTACACGAGCAATGTCCCGTCCACAGCGCTATTAGGCCTACTGAAGATTTTCCAGACGGGAGCCAGCCAGAGAGGCGGGACCTTCTCAGATTACAGGCAGGTGAACGCAGACACAGACTGAAGCAAGCAGCAGAGCTGAGCGGCAGAGCCATACATGTGTTAAACCGAAGTTCAATAAACATCCCAATCCCCTATGCTGAAGTTGCAAAAACACCACGATTTTATGATCCAATTCTATCAGTTTCCCAGTTACACAGGGATGCGGGAACAGTGGCGGTTCTAGACCAATTTGACTGGGGGGGCCACTGGGGGGCCAGTTATTTTCTGAGGGGGGCACAATGAATGCAGGACGAAAAAGAGAACTAGACAGTATGAAGTAATTGCGCATAGGAAAACAATGCAATACAGTTATTGGTATTTGTTTCAGTACACTTATTTATTTCAGATAGATCTTATAGTTATTACTGTTAGCTTCAGCTTAAGTTATATTGCAATGTTTGTACTAACACCATATTTATATAAAAATAAAGGCAATGAACAGTTACATCTCTACTTTACATAAGGGTGTCTGCACAATCTCACATTACAGCCAAAAAATCCTGCGCTTTTTGGCAAACCGAGTACCAGAAAATATACACAGGGGGGTCAGAGGTCAGTGTTAGGGGGGCACTGGCCCCCCTGGCCCCCCTAGAACCGCCCATGCGCGGGAAGTCAGTCAGAGTTGGGGGTGCGTGGAGCGTTCAGGTTGATATGTGAAGCTCATTAGCTGGGTCATTCTACAGAAAAGGTGGAAGTGCTGTCACTTATTTTTGCAGACACCAAAATACATGACGTTGATCTAATACTCACATTCATTATATATGTTGAATAAATAGAGATTGTCTTTGCAATGGTACTAAATAAAAAATAAATAAAAAATGAGTTTATACGTAAATTGCAATTTATTTAAAATGCCAAGTTCAAGGAACTGCCTTGTCACTTTGATCATACATGGAAGTGGAGCCTATAGTTTTAATTTAAAAGGTATTTTTATATCTAATTTATATTTACATAACATTACAAAAAAAATGTAATGCATTATTATTATTATTATTATGATTATTAAATATAACACTGAAATGGTAAAAAAAAACGCAAATTATTATTAATAATATCAAATAAATGTCAGTCACCCAAAATTACGTCATTGGTGTTACTGCTACACAAAACGCTTTTATTTTGAAGTAATGTACCGTCTCTGAAGTGCCTCCTGTAACAAGAGATCATTTGAGGCAGTGGACAAAGACTTAAGGAAAGTCAGATACTTCTTACTTTAAAGGTGGGATTTTATCTTCAAATTGTACATGCGTCTTTCAAGCCTGTCATAGTGTTACTCATGGCATAGCCCTAGGGGTGAACATTTAAATGGGAACATGTATATGTATTGAAGAGTTAAACGATTTTGATATTGACTGAAGCCACATTTGGTCTGACACATTGCGGCCATTTTGTTAAAATGGTGGTGTGTTTCTCCAAATTGTCACTGGTGTTACTCTTCTTCCTGGTAACACGTAACACCAGTGACATTCCTATACAAATAAGCTTTGTATAATGTATACAAATACTTTAAGCTCTACTTGTTGTGGATTCATCAAGTTAAGAGTTAGTTATTGCTATTTAACAGGTTTTAGATGTTTTTAGAAGGAATATATTTCAGCAGATTTGTATCACCCAGATTCCACCTTTTCTGTAGAATGACCCAGCTAGCCAACATGTATCTAGCAAATGTTTAGCAAAATATTAGAAGTGAGGCTACTAGACTAACGTTAGGTCTACTGTAATAGCCTCACTTTTAATAGTTTTAATAGTTAATAGTCCTTATTGGGATGTTATGCTAGATAGACAGGCATTGTTTTGATATAATAAATTAAGCATTAATGTTAGTTAGCATGTCAGCCTGCAGCCCCACTTCTTGTCTCTCTCTAACTCATTGCAGATGGCTGCACTAAAGAAAAGGGCACAGAGAGGAAACCAGTTGTAAGATGTTTAAAAGTTCATTAAACATACTATATGCTTTTCAAAGAAGTTGTGTTGGAGTTTGTGTTATTCTACATTTTGACACCAAGATTTTCTGATTTTACTGCAAATGTATATCGGTTCCAAATATCGGTTATCGGTCTCCTTGATTACTAATAATCGGTATCGGTATCGGCCTTGAAAAAGCCATATCGATCGATCCCTAATAATAATGCCATTAAATATGTTGTTGACATATATTCAACGGATACGTGACATTTTTGGGACTGGCCAGATACATAAATGAACAAAATGTCTTACTTATGTTACAAGAAAATCCAATCCTATCGGCATTACGGTTCCTTCAGAACTTGTATGTGATGGCCCTGCGCTCTGATGTATGTACAAAAACATACATTCATTCTTTAATTTTCAGTACTACAGTTGCAGTTTCTTAAACTTTCTTACACTCATTCAAAAGACCTGAACAACTATGGTCATGATAAAAAAAACTGCCGTCCACAGCACTTTTAGTAGTATCACTGTTTTATTGTTTTATGGTTCAGTGATATAAGTCGTTCTGTTTGGTTTATACCTTGTTTTTAATTATGTTCCTCCTTTGTTATTGTCATTTTCTGTCATACTCTGTAAAGCACTTTGGGCTGCGTCAAGCATGAAAGGTGCTATATAAATAAAGTGTATTATTATTACGTTAATAAAGTTTTATTATAACACTTATTTAAATCAGAATAGCATTGTTATGTGGAGGCAGGGAGAGCAGCAGTGTGTGAGTGAGTGTGTGTCACGATAATGATATCCGGCATTAACTGGATTAGCAGTCCTCCAGCTAATGAGCCCCCACATTCTTGGGGGGTCTGACCTTCCACTCTGTTGTGAAATGATATAGCAGAGGCTGTCACAGTGGTATTATCAGCGTGACACCCTGCTGCAGTACGGGCAGAGAAACACACACCTGATGGAGGATGTTAACTGTTCACCGTGGCCTTTGACCCCTAACCCATCACAGTCCCCCACACATTCTGCATCAGGCTTTAGTGCACAATTCTTATATGGGCAAAACTTGGCTTTGTGATATCAAATGATAGGATCATATCTGTAATCTCCCCTCCTCCTCATCTTTCCTTTCCTCGACTCTCCTCACTTGTACTTTTGTTGTATATCCAGGTGGAAAAGTATCCAGATGCTTTACTTGAGTGAAAGTACTAATAACACACTGTAAAACTACTTCATTTCATGTACAATTACTGCATCGAGGATGGTACTCAAATCTAATTTATAAAATGTAAATATTTGTTTATATTTTAAATCAAAATAATACAATCTTCACATTTTAGAAGCTGGAAAGGTGAAATACCCTTCACAGTCTCCCTGCTATTATTTGCCCTCTTGTTTGTTTGTTTGTTCACCATGTAAAGCGGCCTTAATTGGGTCCCTTGAAAGGCGCTATACAAATCTATTATTATTATTATTATTATTATTCTGTGTCTTCGTGTCCTACTGACAGGGGCCGCGTCCCTCCCTACAGGCCGATCATGCGCTTATGCGGCGCAATTAGTGTGGCGCGGCACGGTTTCGCCGCTGTGAGGCTCCACTAGCAATCTGCAAAGTCACTAGTTACTAAATATGTAAAATATATGTAGTGGAATAAAACATTTAGCTAAAAAATGTAGTGGAGTATAATGTGACAATACTGAAGTAAAGTACTATTTCCTAATTTTTTTACTTTTTACTGAATACAGTTTACAGTAGTTAGGGATGGCTCAGGCTTGCCTCCGACCAGCCCCAGGTAGGCAGCAGTGATTCAGTGATGATGTATTTATATAGGCCAACCTGGAAATGAGCAAAAATCAATGGGATTTTTCCATTGGATTTCAGAATATTGCAGAAAATAAACTCAGTTGCAAACACACATTGAACGATACTTCCACATTTTGTTCAGCAGAATAATCTCCACATATAACAACACTTCTATAAAAGTGTGAATGCAATCACCAGAAGAAAAAATAAATAACGTTACGCTATAAAGACAACACGGTCAAATGGCTTAGCCACCAACGACAAAATAAAGCCGGCTAACGCTTGGCATGATGACATTTAGTAGTCTTGTTTTGTCACTAAAATATCTCAGCTTGTGTAGATTGGGCTTCTGAACAAAAACACGTTCAAAAATCCATTGACTTTGAGCTGCTAGAGCTAAAATGCTAACACATTTTTGGGTTAATTTCTGCAACACTCAGGCTTAGACTATGGGACTTACACACACACTCGGCCAAATGATTATGATGATATAACATTGTGCTGGCATTTATATTTGAAGTATCATTCTAAAACTTATGATCTAGTCTTTCTCAATTCGAAAGGACAATTTGTAATTTGGTTCAGGACAACATGTTTTAAACACTGCTGGCCACACTGGTATAGTACAAATGACTTTGACACTTACTTCACCCTGAGGTGGTTCAGTATCACAGAAGCTGTTTCCACATGTCCACACCCCTCTCATGCGTGGGGCTGTTAATGTAATAATAACATTATTCATGACCCCCCACTTGACCACCACCCCTTCCTTTCACTGAAACAATAGCTGCTAAGCCAGAGAAAATAATGGATGTTGTCAGTATACAAACAAACCTGTTAAGAATTATTTACACACTAAATAACGCTGTTTATACAAACTTTTCAACAAACAACTTAAAAAGTGTTTTTGTTACTTAAATATAATGTTGGATGGTTTTATCTATACCAAATAATCATATTAAAAAAGTTGTTCCTAAATATTGAATGGGAAAATCTGAATTTACAAAGTCACTCGTACATAAATCTGTCATATAAATGTAGTGGAGTAAAAAGAATAAAATTGGCGTCCAAAATGTAGTAGAGTAGAAGTATAAAGTATAAAAAATGAACTCTAATGGTGCTTGAGTACAGTACTTAAGTCCTTTTGAGTACATTTACTTTTCACCATGCAACAACATCTACTGTAGTGTAATAGTATTGTAATATGAACCAACACTGTCTTTTTCTTGTACAGAGGTTACATTACTTGTGGCTATGTGACTATATGTTCAATTCTCAGACATACGTGTGCTCAACATATGGGGCTAAGGGCACATGTGGGAAACTGATCTCACTTGGTTTTGGGCCTACAATACACTACTATGATAGTGTATAATCGTTTATTATTATTTATTTTTTATTAACTCATAAACTCCAGAGCATGGCAGCAGACACCTTGCCTAGCCACATGAGGCGTACAGGAAGCTTCCAGACAGACAGACAGACAGACAGACAGACACGATGTAGCCTGAAGGCCTGTGGTCAGTTTCGCCCCCTCCCCTTTCTCGTCTGCATCTCTTCCCTCCATAGGAGCCTATCGTCACGCCTACCGTTTGGGTTATTCGATGAGGTCTCGCGACATTTCACTCCCCAATGAAAAATTTGTCGCGATCGATTACTTATCGCGAGATCCCCTTTATTCAGATCCCACCCTATAATGATGCCGACTGCAGTGTGTATAATAGCAGCAAAGGCAGCTCCGGGAGTCTAAGGAGGAGCTGCTGCAAGGTCGACAACAGCATCCTGCTATTAACAACAGGAGGGGGACGGAATTTAGTCCAGAAGCCGGGCGAGTTAAAGTAGTATCGAGGTTTTTTTTAGATTTTCAGCCGCGGAAGAAGGAGGAGGAGAGTGGCCAAAAGTTTCCCGGCTGTACCCTCATGTTCAGAGGCAGCTAACGAGCTACTAGCGCTCGCTGCTTTGCGCGTGCTCCTCCGCTCGAGAGAGGAACCGTTTGTCAGTTGGGTGACCGTTCAAATATTCCTCCACTAAGTTTGTGGGCCAGAGCGTGTTTTTAAAACCCCACACTGTGTTCCCGTTGTGTGCCATGTCAGCTCCATCCCCAACACCCCCTGCCTCGGCAGAATGTGATTTTTTAGCACCGGACGCGGGGGGGCAGAGGCCGCTCGGTCCGACGCCCAGTCAGAGCCGTTTCCAGGTGGACATTGTGACCGAGGCAGCTGGAGCTTCGGGGGATAAGTCTCCGAGCTCCGACGCCTCAACCGCTGTCCCACCCGGCGATAAGGCCACAGACGGTTCCGGTGCTGACCCGGGTGGAGAGGAAGCAAAAGGCCGGTTTCGGGTGGTGAATTTCGCGGATCCGAGTGCGGCGGGAAGCCCGGCCTCTCCGGAACCGGCTGACGGGCTCCAAAACGGGGACACGGTGATGAGCGAGACCAGTTTGCATTCATCCACAGGCGGCCAGCATCACTATCACTATGACACCCACACCAACACCTACTACCTGAGGACTTTTGGGCACAATACCATCGATGCCGTGCCCAACATCGATTTTTACCGGCAGACAGCAGCGCCTCTTGGGGAGAAGCTGATCAGACCCACCCTGTCAGAGCTTCACGATGAACTGGACAAGGTAAGCCCCTCCATATGTCTGGGAGAAACCTTAGGCATGTTGCTGCTCATAGTAAATCGTTTGTATTGTTAATTAGGCAACGTTATAGAAAGGAATGTACACCATGACTGCAGGAATACGATAAATTCAAAATGCACACATCCTCAATTCAGCTAAAAGTAACTACTATACATACACGTTGTCATGAGCATCCAGGCCATGTGCTGTGCATAGATATGGGCACATGTGCAGATAACAACATCATGTGCTTTTCTTTTGGCTCCTTCTGGGTCACAGAGAAGACTGCTTTGTTTTCTGTAGCCTTCACAGATTTAAAGTGTTAAGACAGAAGGTGTGACTGAAACCTTTGGTGGTGCTGCTATCTTATGTCTAAGGTCTAGCTCTGTCCTTTTAACTTATAAAATTAACTCATAAAAGCCACACAACAGTTTGAGTCTGACGATAATCTTGTGAATGTCTCTCCTGTGGTCTGTTGTGTGTTGTGAAAACTTCAGGGTTTGTTGATCTTTCTTTTCTCTTTTGGAATGTTCTGTTTAATTCACAAGTGGATTATTGCGGTCCAAATCTGATAGTCCTTGCTCAAAGGGCTCTGTGTAGGCAAAACTATTTCTGCAGTGTCTTTTTTCAAAACAAGAAAATGTCTCTTTAAAACTCTTGCTACAAAGTTTGGAGTATTGTATAATGTTAGACCACAACCAGGCTACAAAAGGCCCACAAGAAAATAATAGTATATTGATGTTATGACTCATTTTCCACCAAAGATTCTCAAAATGACTAATCATTTTACCATTGTCAATACATCTTGGTAAGGCCTATAACCTATATCACACAAGCACCTGTTGTCTTCTTATGTGTCTTTTGGTCAAGTGTCTGGATCTCAGTTTGGCATCTCTCATCATACCAGTGATTTACAACAAGTGGTTTCTACAGTAGTACAGTGAACAATTAGAGCATGTTTATCTGCGCGTGAGTCACCGGTAATAGTCAAGGTTACATTTTGATAAACCTCAAAGTACTTTTTGGCGGCAGTAGCTAAAACCTCATAGCCCTGATGAATGGTAGCTGCTTACTCAATAGAGAGCTATTCCAAGCTTGAGCTGTAAACAGAGGCTATGAATAATGCCGATTTAATCCAGTGTGTAAGCTGTGGCAAACTTCACATTCCCAAGATCCTTTTCCTAATTAAGAATACAGTTCTTTGATGCAGCATAGTTGATGACACAGATCGAGAATATCTTCTTCAGCTGAGAGTACTATCCCCTAAGAAAGGAAGAAATGCAACAACATTTAAATAGGCACACCATTTTTTTTTAAATTCATTTACATCTTAAGGTGTGTTTGGGTTTTGCACAGGAATCCTTAGAGAACTTGAATGGTACAGCATTGAGTTTGACATTCATTTAGCATGTGTTTAACAAATAAAGCCGTTTGAACAGAACACACCTCTGTTATGGAGTGCATGCAGTGGGATTCTCCAAGCACTGTGGTTGTCCTTGACCTTGTATGACATTATATATCAAGGTCAAGCAAAAGTGGTTACGAAAGATATGCCTTTTTTTGGTATAATGCATCTTTTTAGTTCTGAATAAACGGTATCGACGGTATTGTTTGTCAGAGAAACCAAGCTGTCATAGTGCCACTTATACTTTTAAAGGAATTGAAAACATGCCCCGTCCTTGTTGCGTGTGTATTTAAACGCGATTGAGGATGAGTCGCTCACTGATCACTGATTTTCTCTGCATGTTCCTGTACTCTGTGGTCGAGGTGCAGAATAACATTTGATATTGCCAAAGTCCTGTGCTGTTGTTGGGTAACTTCCTTTTGGTAAATCTTCATGCCACCACTACGACGACTGTAACACTGAATAACGTAGGACTCAAAGTGGTCATACACTGAAATGGAGCTCCGTTAGTTGCATATCAAGCGCTTCTTGCTTCTTGCAAAGGTTACAGAGGAATCCAACTGGTATTTGACCCGTTGTACCACTTTTTCGATTTAGCATAACAAAGGAAGTAATAAAAGGGATAAGAACATTGCTTTGTATAAACACGTCATGGGTGCAGTTTTCTGTCCAGAGGCAAGTGTTGAGGTGATTTACCAAAGCGATGTCTAGCCTGACATCCGCTGGGTCCAAGCCATTGTAAGAAGTGAACCGAAGATGATTGTTCATAAATCATGAGCAGAGCATGCAGTAGTTACACCCCTCTGACCTTGTCTTCAGTTTATCAAATTAAAGAGTGGAAGTATCAGGCTGATGTGAAGGCCATCGTGTGTAATGCCTTGTTGGCATTGCTGGGTGAGATATGACTCTAATGTAATGACTAGTATGGAGAGAAAATGGTTAAAACACAGAACATTGGCTCAAGTTCTGAACTATAAACCAGATACAGGGTGGATACGAGACTTTCTGCTAGTCTTTAAAATATATAATACCTGCTCAATAGGGATATTAAAAGTCAGTCTGAATAATGACTACTGCAGATTGCATAAAATAGAATGTGTACTTGTACTCACGTGTGTAAGTGCCTAAACGCAGGCTAAAATAACATCTCGCCAGAATGTATATAAAACAAACGTTCTCTTTTTATGCATATAATATTGCACCCTTATTTTAATGTAATTATATTTAACATTATGACATTTTCTGTAGTTCTTTTGTGATGAGTGAGTGCTTGTTTTTAGGGAAATTGGTTCGAGAACAGAAACCGTTTCCTGGCTGTGTGATGGAACTATCCTGACTTTAAATTCCATGGATTAGGTAAACCCATGATTCCTTTTTTAAATCTCTCACAAGTTTCTTATTTTCCAGAAACGCTACAGTATGAAATCCTTAAAGAAAGGTTTATCCAAATTGCCAATCCCATTCCAAACGGAAGTAATTGCTCAGCCATAAAATATCCTGCAACTGCCCATATATTCGTGTATGCAAAAAATCTGATATTTGGACATTTTATAACTTTTAAATACTTACATGATTATTTTTCCTCAAACTATTGATTGGACTCTTAGGTTCACGGTTCACTCTGTGGTGCCATACGTTGACTTGCATACAGACCTAGACAGATATTTACTGCTCGAGGCTTACTGTTACTACTCTAACTGGAAATGGTTAGTCTACTGATCCCATCGATACACAGGAAATGATGCAACACCCCATGGGTTATGCATGTCGTTGCTGCATTGAGAGAAGTGAAATCCAGCCAGCAATAGTGTGTTTGTAGTTCATATTCAGGGCCTGTTGTGAGGTGTTCAGTTATCAAGACGTGAACTTGATTTCTGGGTTACGCTCTGTCAATTTGTCCAGATAACTGCCTCCTGGAACAGTTTAGAATTTGAGATGTGAAGGTCAAGGACTCCCTCAGCCTCCTACGGTACATAGCTTGGATTTACTGAGTGTATTTCATGTGCATGATGAAGCCAATTCTAGCACTTAAAGATGCAGAATGGTGGCCGCATTGCTTGGGTAGAGTTTGGACTTCTAATTCGACATCAAAAGTTAGGTTTGGTTGAATACAGTTCAATCGGTCAGGCTGATGGCTGCAGTTAATTCTCTGATTTGTTGGATGGTTTTAATCCATCAAATAATCATATTTTCAAAAAAGCCCTCAAAACGCACCTTTTTACCCAAGGCTTTCCTTCCCCGCTGTATAGTTAGTTTAATAGGTTATTTTTCCGCTACTCTTCCCCGCCCCCCCCACCCCCTTAACTGTCTGCCTTTTTTTCCTCTACCCCCCCCCCCCTACCCGACTTGTAAAGCGACCTTGGGTTTCCTGAAAGGCGCTATAAAAATATTATATATTATTTATTATTATATTTAAAACGATTTTTCCAAGTATTGTGTCAAAATCTGAATTTATAGAGACTATTAAGAAAATCTGTAAAATCAATGTAGTGTAGTAAATAGAAACAAATTAAATGTCGTAGGAGTATAAGTAGTATAAAAAGAAAATACTCATACCTCAATGTGTACTTAAGTACAGTAATTGAGTAAATGTACTTGGTTACTTTCACCACTGATGGTCAGCTGTATAGTAAAAGGAAGAGGGAAGGAAGAATGCTTTTTCATTATCTATGAAGCAACTGATGAGCCCATATCCTGCCATCAGGTAGTGTGTGATGAAAAGCTGGTCATATTTCCTGAAGGTTGTTAAAGAGGGCTCCTATTGTTTTACCCAAACAGAATGTATTGGGTCTTCATGGCAAGCAAGTAGTACAGTATCAGTAGTTGAGCCTGTTTCATCACCACACAATTACAGCAGCTGCAGACATGCAGGGTCAACTGACAGACGGCAGGATTTAATTAACTGCTGCAGTTGGCTCGCATTAATAGAGAAAGCACTGTTTGGCTCAATATTTGGAAAATAGCTTTGGGACTATGACATCGGGGGTTTTGTGATTGTTTGAAGGTCACGGGTGCCCTGATGTCCCCACTTTATCCTATCTAACATTGAAAGGTTTTCCCCTCACTGTGCTGCACGCCCAGATCGAAATGTGGAATGGAAATTCCACTGAACCAATTGACCGTCGCCCATGGACCTTTCACAACAATCGATGAGTCATTCAGCGCACTATGGGAGCAGTTATAGAGACTGATTTCACTGCATTTCCCCGATGACCGCTGAACACTTCAGGTTCTTCATGTAACCCGATAGGGGCACAGGTGGTGAGCTCCGCAAGGAGGAAGTGGGCTTTATTTGCAATGGGGAAAGTCCAAGCAGGAAGGTCCCGGGTGTCCCTCAGCAGCGGCCACAGCAGGGCAGAGTGCTGGAGGTCTTTATCGACGAGGCAGAAGTTGAGGCCAGGGCAGATTTATTCAGTCCGGACCAAGCCAAGCATGAACGCGCTGTGCTTAAATATACCCCCCTCCATTAGTGTCATTCCAGTGTAGACAGCTCCACGGTGTGTGGAAAGGCATCGTTCAGCTGAATCAACCATAAAACAGCCCTCATGCCAGTTGTTGCAAGTGTGACTATTTACTTGTGGCCTTTACAGTGACAATTTCAGGATAAGGATACACATGTGTCTGACATGTCATTAACTTTTGTAACTGTATTTTAGCTGGAACTAGAAAGTATTTAGCAACGTTTATTGATAACTGATTTAAACAATGAATCTAAACTTATTTAAGATCGGAGAGGCATCAGAAGGAAAACCACAGCACTCTTGGCAAAGGCAGAACTTTGCAAAGGCACTCTTACAAAGGCATTTAAAATCATGAATGAATAAACGATTGCATCTCGTCAATAAGGCCGAACCGTCTAACTGACACACAAGCACATCTTGTCAGTCCATTTGGATTTGGAGCCACTCGTCTGTAGTTTTTGTGGTGTGTTTAAATGGCTCAACAACTACTTCTTTGTCTGTTTGGTGTTTCAGGGAGATTAGCAGATTGTCAGATAATCGGTCAGTGACGGTCTAAACGAGCCACTTAGTTTAATACAGCTTTGTTTTGGACTGATTTTGGATTAAGGCTTTGGACTATAAACACAAAATTGTGTTGTCTCTGAAACAACATAAATAATAAACAGAGTATTGCTATGGTGAGAACTGATATCGGCATTTTCTCAGTTTTACAGTTGTTTAAAAATGTTGGTTGATATGACAGAAAAAAAGGAACAGTGGCACTGTATTTTTTTTTTCTCAACTTTTTTTGATGACACACACACACACACACCCACACACACACACACACACACACACACACACACACACACACACACACACACACACACACACACACACACACACAGAGTATCTCCTCAGTCAGTGTTGTGACATGAATACAGGTTCAATCAGGTAATATCTCCTGTAGGCCTACGAGTTTGAAATGAAAGGTTTAAAATGAGAAAACGAGGTGGCAGCTGCTCTGAAACCCACTGCGGTACAGCTCTTGGGTTTGCTGCTCCTAACAGGAGGTGATGTGAGGCTGCACAATGGAGCTGCAGTATAGTGTGTACACCTTTTTTTTTTTTTTTTTTTACGGACAATCCTCCCTCTCCGTGTTTCTCCCCCCTGCTCCCCCTTTTCTTTGTTTGCTGCACTGATTGTACACAAACGGGAAGCAAAGGACGCCCGGGCTTCTGGTGTGGCCTTTGACAGGAGAGGGAGTCCTTTTGTGTCAGCCATGGCCGATGGCCTTACAGCTGTTGTAACACACACATACATGCTGCTCGTAAACCTCTGTGTGGGTAAGAGTGTGTGCTTTTTGTTTACAGAGGACCTGGCTTCCTTCTTATCCCTACATCCAAGTGCGTCACATGGAGCCTGATTTCACAACTAACACAACAACCCCACCCCGTCATGAGATTTGTGCCAGTCTGCACGCCCAGTAATTATTGGGAGAGTAAATGAGTTTGTTTCCCCCTTACCTTGGAACAAGGTGAAGTACAGGTACTTCTTGTTCACTGTCCACTAGGGCTGCTCGATTATGGCAAAAATCATAATCTCGATTATTTGGGTCAATAATTGATATCACGATTATTAAATACGATTATTTATATATATATATATATATATACAATATAAATGTATTGAAAAAAATTAATTTGAACAGTATTTTTTGAACAGTTGATTACCCTGAACTTTAAGTATAATTCTACTGAAAACCCCAAAAAAAAAAAAAGATAATAATAATAAAAAATAATCGTTTTATTTCGATTACGTTGTTTTCGTAATCGTTGCAAGCCATAATCGTAATTGCGATTAAAATACGATTAATTGAGCAGCCCTACTGTCCACTCACTTGTAAGTAAGTGCTTGCTGGAGTTAATGACTCCGGGTCTCAAGAGAACGCAGCGAGAAGACATTCACATATTTACAATTTACTATCACGCCATACCATGCCACCTCGATGTAAACATCACACATCCCACACCGCTGATAACTAAAGCAGATGTGTCAGACTTGTGTTACTTAAAATAGCTATGCTGGAATTACAGTGGAACAATCCATTGCATAGTAGTTGAAGGCATGTTCAGGTGAATCTGACTAGCATTCCAGCTAGGTAAATTAACGAATGCCAAAAAACTCACCGACTGAATGTTCCTCCTGCGCTCCGCCCATTGTGAAAGTACACAGCGGAGAACAGCCGCCAGCCGAACTACTTCCAGACTCTAATAACATATTACTCAATTTAACAGATCTAGGTACTTCTTTACATGCACAACACTCCTGAATCATAGCCAAAGTCACACAATAACACAAACTAAAAACCATTTATGAACATGAGCGTTGGAGAAATGCAGAGCACAGTTCCCATTATTTTATCACAGCAGTGTTTTGGTGGAGATCACAGGTATCCAGTCGTATTAAGGTCCTTACACACCAGATAGATGTCGGGCCGCCGATGAGCGTCGTGTCGCCCTACTCAGATTGGTGTGTACTGCACCGTCGTGTCTTTTCGGCCGTGCCGACACCTTCCGCCGCCAATTCGCCATGTTTAATCGGGAGGCGGTCGGCCAAAGAAATCACTCTGATTGGCTGTTCAGCTAGCGAATCAGTGCATGAGAAGCAAAACAGAAGTGAGGGACCCAAAGAAACTATTAAGAAGGCAGATCTGAGATTTCATTTAACTCCAGCTCTCGACACAGGTTCGGGAAAGCTTCTTGAGCTTCTCGCTGTAGAGTGAAAATGGAACGCACACGCTATTTGTTGCTTGTTTAAATCACGCAGTCTTTTCTTCTTCTCTCGGTTATCACGCAGTCTGTCTTCCAGTTGTTGCCTCTTTTGAATGACGAATACACACTACCGCCGCCTGCTGGTAAGGAGAGTTATTGCCACTCACGCATTCGCAGTTCGTACGTGCTACTTGGCCGTCGGCTGAAGTCTTTGCGGTGTGTTCCAGTGCGACTGTTGGCCACGACGCAGGAGACGCGAGGCGACGTTCCGTTGGGACGTGTTCTTTGGTGTCAGTTTGGTGTGTACGGAGGAATGTAGTTTTAAATGTTATCGGTGCTTGAAACAGAGCAGTGACAACAGATCAGCTGCTGTCACATGTAATCCAATTTGCAAACACTGTGCTTGTATTGACTAAAGCAGACATGCCAGCGTTCAACAAAAATGGCCTGAGGCCAGCAGAAAGGCATGCTGGGACAGTCAACTCGAGAGCTTACTGTCAACATTTGAGATATATATTAGATCCATGTGAATCACTTGGGTTAGCCTTCTGGCCCATGTGCTGGTGAAGGAAACACTGACATGCACTGTCAATGTTTATTAAGCGTTTCATGTTTCAGAAATGTCCACTAACTGTTGAGGCACTTTAAAATCAGCAGGAAAAAGTTGGTCACAATAATATTTTCCAATATGGAAAAACCACACGCACACTCAAACACTTTTCCTTCTCAGGGACTCTCTCTGGAATTTCGTCCCCTTCTCTGAACACAACAGTGACGACCTTCATAATGACATTTCCTGTTGCCTGCAGTCCTCGCTCTGGCAGCGCTCAGCGCGGCAGACCGACTGTCCGCTCGAAACACTCACACTCCTAACACTTCATATGTACCATTTTCACTTAGGGCCTCAGTCACAGCATGAGCGATGAATGTTGACATCCTTTTCTCACATGATACCACCCCCCCCCCATCCCCGTAGAGTGGCATAACAATCTCACTACGGCTGCTATGAATGGATATGACTATGATCAGGGGTGCACATAACTTGTTTGCCCTGGTTCTCAAAGGAGCACCTGGAGATGTTGCTTGGTGCTCATCCTTAAAATGAAATAAACCGTAACTTTTGAGGGGCTCTTGACTTTATTTGCCAGACACACGGCACAGAACACACATGCAGAGGTGAACACAGAACACACATGCAGAGGTGAACACAGAACACACATGCAGAGGTGAACACAGAACACACATGCAGAGGTGAACACAGAACACACATGCAGAGGTGAACACAAGACAACATTAGCACGACCAGTAATCCTACAAGCTGTCATCACTACCCTCCTGACTGTTCTCCTCACTGTCTTCCTCTCTGTCAGACATGGTAGCTGATGATGTAGGCCTACTACTTTCTCTCTGGTTGAGTCTGCGATTAGCTGCTGGTTTTGGGTCGAAAGTCTCTGTTGTCATCTTAGCCAAGTGGATGTAATCAAATAAGCATGTGAACATACCCAATAACCACCATAGCCAATAACAAATTAATGTAACTTATTTTATTTGTGTTCATTTATATCTTATGTTACCTTAACATTTATTTATTTATGCATTTTTTTTATCTCCAGTTTTAAAGGATATTTTGGTTGCTGTCCTATAGTGTACATTGGAATGATTTCAAACCTGTTTATCTCAATAATTATAAAGGAGTGCCTTGGAAAAATGTGTTTACATAAATTGTGACCAAACAGTTTGAACTTAGACTAAAGTGAACTATCTAAACACTCAGAGTCCTTTACCTCACTGAGCTGCAGTTATCAGCCTCTCAGTCTGACTGGAGAGGACTCTCCCTCCACATCATTGTAGAAACATCTTCTCCTTCCGTTAGAGCAGCTAGCACCAGATGCTAATAACAACAGCGCCGGTACCGGGCAGTGCGCCCTTCTCTCTCTCCCTCGCTCACTCGCACTTTGGCTGTGAGCGCATGCGCACCTGCGCACCAGTTATGTGCTGCCCTGACTATGATGCTGCTTAAAATGACCAAGGACTATAGAATTGATAGCGGTTAGCACAACCTACTGCAACACATGTAGAAAAGAGGAAAATATGTATTAATTAATTGTCTCAAAATGCTTGCTAGGAATCATACTGAAAGGCTGGCTCAATTTTTCAGACTTCCATTAATCAATTTTGTTAGTACGTATTTGATTACCGTACTTTTCGGACTATAAGCCGCGACTTTTCCCCCCATTTTTTTTTTGTACAGCTAACGGCCACTAGGGAACCTCCTCAATCTATGGATTTTACAGGTAAAATTAACCACCTTTAACGCTATGGGCTCTATGACCGGTCCGCGCCCGCCACCTCTAAGCGGCGGGCTCCAGCAGGAAAAGCTGGAGGCCGTAAAAGAGTGAGGCAGGTAGCGCGCCAAAGTAAAAGTGGAACCGAGAGACGGAACGAGAGCAAGACAGACGGACAATTTAGCTGCTGTGGCTTATATGCACGCAGGTGCGCTTTATAGTCCGAAAAGTACGGTAAATCTTGTACATTTTGCAACTGGATTATTATTGTATTCATGCTTGTATTGAGAGAACACATAACATTTGAGAACTGTAGTTTATTTTCTTCAATAGAAAAAGCTTTGGGCAAAAAAATGTGTGTTCGTCATTGTAAGGTATTTTTTGGTCCCAAACCATTTGAAATGAAACCAAGCTCTCAATATATCCCACCTACAGTAAAAGGCTGTGTACATTTATAGGAGCATTCTTTCCTTTGTTGGAGTTCGCTTCCCCTTTAAACAGGAAATTAGTGCTTTCTCTTGTTCCCCTCGGTTACGGGCTACAAAGAAAGTCACGGTTCCAAACTCTCAATGATTCACCTTGACCTGAGGACACTGAGACAATGAGAGCTGTGTCTGCATGTGCTCTTTGTTCAGAGGACGATAAAGTCAAAGATGTTTGGAGGTCAGATGGATGTAACGGTGGTCGCCTCACCCTTTGCTTATAGAAGTCGCCCTTTTTTTCCAGGGGGGAGCTAAAATCACCTTCCTGTGAGCGTATAACCAGCATCATGGAAAACTTGCAGACGTCCTTTTTATATATATATTTACAAGCTGCCACATTGGCTTGTGTGTACACATGCGAGCCGTATGGCAGGATGTGCCCACAATACGCTCCATTTCCATTCAATTGGTTTATTAAGTCGTTCTTGGTGGCCCGCCTCTATAAACAAAGGCTTCTACAAAGCACATGTGACGGACAGTTGGAAGTTAACAGGACATGGGAGAAAATGTGGCTCTGGAATGTAACGGATGCCGGGGCTACATTGTGAGCAGCACGTGAGCCTCTGTACTGCTGCGTCTCTCACGTGTTCGGCGTCCTCCAGGGACTCTGTCCACAAGGGAAACACTAGAGCGCTTTTATTGGGGAAACAGGAAGCTGGCTTAGTGTTAATTCAACTTTACTATCAATTTCTCCGTTGTTGATAAAGATAAGTTATTAAACGTTTTGTTCCTTTGTACACGCCTTTTACCTCGATTGATCTTGACAATTTCTCTCCATCTTCTCACAGTGGAAGCCATTCAGAGACATGCTAGTATCTCTGTTGTAATTTACCGCGGGGAAACGTTTTGATTGTGCCATCGAAGCCAACAATTCCTATTACCGTCATTTTCAGAGAACACGGCACTCATGGCTTCAGTAACGGTTTTATTTCATTAGAAAAATAGTAAATAAATATTGCGATAATACATTCAGCAGTTCATGCCAATAAAGCATCTTTGAATTTTGAAAGCAATAAAAGGCCCATCCCTGCGTCCAATTTCTAACACTTACAAACAACTACACCTCAGTATATTCACATCACTGCCTCTCCATCTGAGTCCGTTCCCTAACCTTGCTGAGCAACAAAGCTCCTCACTGTGTGCCGGTGCCTCACTCGTCACCTCTTACACACTCATGCCAAAGTCCAATGGTAATTCGACACAATTCCAAAACAAAAATCTCTGCCGTGTCAGGCCGGCTCATTTAGGTTCCATCAACAGGCCTCAGTGGGCAGCAGGGAATCCAACGCTGGGAGAGTTTCAGCGCAGTAAAAGAATAATGAACTGAGTGGTGGGAGGTTTTTCCAAACAATGGAGAGATGTCTCAGAGCGGTGGACATCTGATCGGGTCCCTCTCAGTCATTGATAGAGTCATGCAGGGAGGGAGGGAGGGAGGGAGGGAGGGGGGCCAAAAGGTATCTGAGAATCCATCAGAGCCCTGTTCAAAAGATGCTGACCACTGCACTGTAAACTAATACGTACAGTGTACCAATACACAGTGCTACAGAGATATTATTAACCCAACTGAAAGTCTAACAGACCATGCTCGCAGTCCAAATCCCAGAAATACTCATGTAGAAAGGCTGATGTTGGAGAATCTGTAACCAGAGATATGACTGTCGAATAACAGACTATGTTTTAAGCTCGACACTATATGTTGTATTGCTGCGTCTCATGTCTACGGGACTTCCTGAAAATGATCCAGACATGTCGATGTCATCAGAAACCTTGAAAAAAAGTATTTTGAGGAGTATAAAAATAACACAATAACCATCATCAGAAACAAACCGTTTTGTCATCATTTACCAAGGGCAAAATAATGAATCTCCCTGGCTTAAAATGTTTGCCGTTAGGTAAGCAACCTTCAGCGTTTTTACTTTTCATTCAGAAGTGCTCCACTGTTACACGAGCCAACATAATCCTGGCTTCAGTAAACTAAGTGCCCGTAGTGATGCATGTGTTTCCATGATGTTGAGTGCACTTCCAGCCTCACCAACACAACGGGAGCCTTATTATTTTTTTATTAGCTATATTACGTCAGTGCTTGAACTTTATCATTTTCATTAGATTCCAGGAAATACTCAGTACTTCCTGGATATTTCTGTGTCTATAATCACACAAGAATTATAGATCATTTTTCCTAAACCATACTTTACTTTGCGACGTCTCTGTCTTGGGTTAAATCTGATTGCATCATTAGGTTTAGTAACGATGCCCGTGCGAGTCATTGTACAGTTTGCTCTGCCGTGCTATTCTCCCCATGCTTTGTCATTGGGGTGCAAATCCAGCCTTTGTGTGTATTCAGCCATGGAGATAATGTTCACTAACTCATCCTGTGCACTGTCCTCTGTGCTGCTCACACGCAGTTACTGAGTGGAAGTCACAATGTCTGTTTGATACCTGCAAGGCAGAAGAATGTGAGTCTTTAAAGCTGCTGGCTTCAACCTGTTCCTCCCATACAGCAAATTAACTAAAGAACACATTGTCTCCGGTGTGCAAGTCTCCGGTGTGGCTTTCCTTCCTTTTCCTCCGGCTTTCTGCTCCTGAAAGTGTTTCAGTGTTCCCTGGTGATTTTGTGGCTTCCACCTGTTCGCCAAGATGCTTTGGTTGCTGTAGTAATTGTCCTTAAGAAGGTTTAGGCAGCCTCTCTCAACAAAAAGCTAAGTTAATCCAAAGCGGATTTCTTCCAACGTCAGGACTTTTTCCACCTTTTAAAATATGTCACCGCAGCAGAGACGATGTTTTTCAGGTCTTTGCTTCCGTGTCATCAAACGCTGGTTCCCTTTTATTGGATTCCTCTGCTTTGCCGCCTTCTCACTTGCTTATGGAACAATAAATACGTCGTCGGATATAGATCAGAGATACGAGAGGATTCTTTTTCTTATTATGTAGCATTGATTTGTAAAACTCTATAAGTGATTTAGAGGGTTTCATTAGCAGAGATTACAAAATAGTAGCTACAACAGCCTGAAGTGTTTATGACTTTTTAATAAAAAAACACTCGGCTATTAGAAAATGGCAGCAAACGACATAAAACACATTCTGTTAAAGACTTGGAAACAAAGATGCACCAGGAAAACTTCAGTTACGGATATCGTTATTCTGCTTTGTTATAACGAACACAACGTCCCGGCTCCACCAACTGTGTCCCTGTAGCACATTATCCCGATGACCAACTTCTGTCAAACGCCTTCATTGCATTTGACGAGATTGTTTGCTGATCAGGAACCTGCTGCCGAGAAGCCAGTCTTTCCACATTCCTTACTGTAAAGCTACATTTCAGAAAACGGGGATCATCAATGTGGTATTCTTTCAAAAGGAACCGAGGCAGGCAGGAGTTTTTTAAACCTTCTGCTCCCTGGTGTCCCGAATGCCCCACGAGGGCACAGCGCTTGATTCGGTGTTGCATAACCACATCAGCAGCATCACCACCTGACTTCACTCGGAGCGAAGTATGTGTCCCTTTGAACAGCTGCTCCAATCATCTGTGGCAGATGTTATTATCTTCGAATTGTAAAGCCATCCTTATGGGAGATTACAGTACACTGCAGCTCAGTTAGCTTTCCAAACTGCTCAAAAAAGCAACAGCCATTTCAATATATTTCATTAAAAACACATGTGAAACAAAGCCTGAAGAAACTCGGCACTTCTTTGGTACTGACTTTACGAGTTTCAAAAACAGGCATGTAGACAAATCTGATTTACAATCTTTTTACCTCGTTCTTTAAGCCAAGATCCCAGTGTTTGGACAGCTGGTTCCCACTTGAATAATTCAGTTTGCCATATTTCATATCGGGTTATAAGAACGTTCTAGTTTTCTTAGCTAATCCTAAAATCATTGGTAGGTTGTGGTATGCTTTCAGTACCAACCTCGGAGCAGCATTTCCTGTTTTTATCTTGTGTGTTTTCATCGGTGTTTGTTGAATACCGGAAGATTTTTTTTTAAATGTCTCATTCCATCAGTAGGATTGAATCTATTGGAACAGCTGGATGATTCTGTTACTTCATTTTAAGAGTCACTCTAAAGCAGGGGTGGGGAACCTTTTTTCTCTCAAGGGCCATTTCAATGTTTTCAACATCCTCCGAGGGCCGTACAAATGATTGACCTCTGCTTAAAAATAATAAAATCACAGCCCACTCATTTCACCTTTCTTTCATGCTGTGCAAAGAAAAAGCAACCTCTGAATCCAGATATCTTGCCATGACTCACGCATGCACGTGCACGGTTGTGGCGTGACCACCAAAACAGAAAGCTATGGACACAAGATGTGTGCAAATGTATTTAGACTCCTATCCGTGTGAACATGATTTAAGTTGGTGGGGCCTAACCTCCTCTAGGGGGGTCCGGGGGCATGCTCCCCCAGGAAGATTTTTTTTAAATGTTGAAGTTAAAAGCGTCAATCTGGTGCACTTTGAGAGCAACATTAGTAGATCTATGGATACATCTCTCAACACCCATATGAAACAGAACTGTAAACAGATTTTATTTTTCTTTATGGATATTTTACAAATCACTCTCCTTTCAAACTGTATTCTTCTTTATTAATAACAACTTTTTTTTACTGTCATATAGTATTTTATACCTGTTTACTTTATTCTCTTATTTTTGTATAACTATAATGATCATATAAAGATGTGCCTTTACCTCACTGGTTGTAGAAAAAGCTTCTTATATTCGTTAGCATAGCTAGCTAACCAGATGCTAATAACAACAAAGTTATTGACTGCATGATCAGAATGACAGATCGCCACTGGGCTTTCACCTAAAGACACAGCCACGCAGAAACTGCAGCATGTGTACGGCTCCTTTGGAAGTGCCGGAGCGGAGCTGCGTTCTGGTGCTCTCCGTCAGAACTACATCCCTGTCAGACGAGACATATACCACGTGACGACACGTTAGGCTTGTGTTGTGTTCAAGGACCCTGACTTTGGCCAGGAAAAACAGGCACTCTCTTGTTTAATTATTTTGCGGTCTAGATTTCTTTCATTTTTTTTCTTTTTTGCGTGTGTTTATAAATTACCTCGAGGGCCACACGAAATGGTCTCGCGGGCCGTATACGGCCCGGGGGCCGGAGGTTCCCCACCCCTGCTCTAAAGTCTTTAGACTAATGCTGGATTTCTAGCAAAGAACTAATGGGTTGGACAATAATGTACCCTCTTTGTTCTGGTACCCCAACACCAGTCAGTGCAAGCATATACTGCATTTGGTAGAAGGGGGGTTTTACACAGTGGTGCACCATCAGTGTCTGATTTACTAAAAACAACTTGGGTTGCTACATTTCACATTTTAAGAATCCATCATTAAGTTCATGGAAAACCCATTTATTAATTAATTCTAGCTGCATTGACCTGCGTCTCTTTGATTTGATTTGAGTCAAGTAAGAGAGAGACATTGGATCCTTTTTCACTTAATTTCCAGTTTATTTATTGAGAAAATGCCAATTATTTATTTGTGTTTTAGCTGTATTTAAGAATTTCTAACATTTAACATCAAAACTGACATTCTGATCACACGGAACAAACATTGTTAACGAGATTGCGTTAGTTGCAACTTTTAACCGTTTACAGCAGTTGGGAGTTCAAATATAACATTTTGTTAAGTTGCATAATTTGTTTTTTATAGTATTACTCCAAAGTACTCCTCGGGCTGCACATACGCCATTTATAAGGCTCTTATGGCATATTGGCTGTTCGGCTTCATCCCGTGTGTCGTGTGGACTTGCTTTAGACTGATCCCAGCACAGCTGTTTCCAAGAGTTGAATGTTTACCTTACGGGTGTCTGTGTGCGATGCCAACAGAATAAAGCTTTTGTGTTGAGTTAGTCAGGATTGAACCTCGGGGCTGGGCGACATCGTACATCCTCCTATTGTCTTGCCGTCTCCCATTACTCCAGGGATGGGCACAATGCAGGACGAACCACATGTACAATATATTCCCTGAATGCACCCAATTAGCACAACAGATACACACACTCCATTAAATTCCCAGTGTACCCCCTGTTTGGAATTACTTCTGAAGTTCTCTAGTAACAAGTGCTGAGAACACTTCTGAATGTTACCTTCCTCGGCTTTGCCAAGGAACCATATTTTATTTATAGTTGGCATTCTTTCGTACTTCACGGTCATACTTTGCCTCGTAAAAGTGACTAGCTTTGGCCTGCATAATGTACTTTCCACTTGCCCGCTCAGTTAAAGGAGAGTGACGGGGATTATGAGAAGAAGAGGCAGAGAAAGTTTCGGCCACACTGGCTTGATCGATGGAGTTGGCTTCAATATGATGCCAATATAAAACAAGGTCTTCTGTCGACTCTGTACATCAATGCCGACCTATGCTGACAAGTAAGTGAAGAGTAGACCATATAAAGGTATATTGGCTTTAGGGAAATGTCCCAGCAGTTTAGGAGAATGAAGGTTCTAATCTCATCTATTACATAGCCATTACATTTCTAACCCCTAATGACAGAAAGGCAGAAAGCGCATTATTCAAATAATAATACTCATAATAATGATAATAGCAGAGTTTTTTTAACAATGACCACAATGTAATTATTTGAATAAACCAAATATGAACAATTGAGGAAAATGAGGAAGAACTGATGATTCTAATGTAGTTTATGCATAAATTACTATTGCAACAAATGTGTTCATTTCTTCATTATTAGTCGATTGGACGAATGCTCTTGGGCCAGTGGTTACAAATGGTGGGCCCGGTGATAATAAGGGCCAGTGGAATGTTACCCTTAATGTCTACCCCTGATTGTATTAATACATTTTAATACCCACCAGAATGACGACTTGTGTTATAAAAGCTGCTCTGGTGGCGTCAAAAGTATTAAAGTTCAATATTCAACCCTTATTGAAACTTAGAGCTATAAGATACTCACATCTTTTCCCCAAATCACTTTAGCTTCTCGTCCCATTTCCTCCATTCCACATGTATATTTGCACCAGTGTTTTCTGACTCATAATTTTAAGACTTAATTTTTGTCTATTTTCTCACGTTTTATGCCAAATACTTACAGATTTCTTTATGCTTGATTCTAGTAAAAATATTTGTTGTCACGAATCAAAGAATTGCTATGTCTTTTATATATTTTTCCTTTATTACGCAAGCAGGTTTAACTGTTCCCCACCCTTAGGCGAGCAATATGTCCCAACATCGTGTTTGACCTTGAGAGGATGGAAAGAAATGATATTACACAGAAGCCAAAGCTAACATAGAAAGGGATTTTGGCTCTCTGTGTAGCTGACAGAAGGCTCAGGTGAAAAGATGCTGAGTGATCGTTACCCCCCCCCCCCTTCCTCCACCCACAGCTCAGCCCTGAAGGCCTGGGACTCTTGTATAATTGATAACACCTATTTATATTTGTAACAGCGTCTCTGTGCTGAAAGGTGTTCGTCCACACTTTCGTTTTATGTTTCCTCTCTGCACCTCACAACAGACCTGGCACGCAGCCACGTTAGTTTCGATGCAGTTAATTCCAATCCCTAATATATGGCGCCTTTACTCGAACCAAACCCTTCTTCAAGGTTAGCCTTTCATCTTAACTTTTACCAGGTTTGATGTAGGGTTGCCAGAAACTGACCATGATCAAAATCGATTAGTCAGCAGCCCTGGCGAATAATAATCTCCTTCTTCTTCAAGGAATTCCGTTGTTTTCTTTACCGTAACATGTTTAACAGTACAAACAACAAACAAGCATGTCATCACAACGACGTGGCCTTGAAGTGAAGTTGGTAATGGCCGGCTGTGCTGCGTCTTTCTCTGACCTCTTTGGCGTGCTTCGCACTCAAATGCGAACGCATTGTTGAGGTTGAGTTGTGATAGACCAACGTCTTTTCGCAGAGCTTGCATTTAACTTCCTTTGGACTTGTACATTCAAAGTAGTTCCACGAGGAGGAACTCTTTTTACCTGCCGCTTTGTTCATCTTTAGTCGCACGTGTGAGGGGGGGTGGGGGTGGGGTCGGTGTGTAGCGTGCTGCAGCAGCAGTCTGCTCTGCACGCAGGCTTCCTCCAAGTTTACAGTAAAACAAACTGGTGGTGGGACCAATGGCCATTTACAATTATTAATACTATTACTATTATTAGCATATATATATTTATATATATTTTTGGTTGAAACTAAGCCAGAAAAAAAAAAAAAAAAAAACATAAAAAAAAAAATTAACAATGTATATAAATAAAATCGATTTTTAAAAATAATATTCGATTATGGAGACTGTAGCGAATATTCGAATAATCGCTGGCATCCCTAGTTTGATGACTGCATCTTGAATGGTTGCACGGGACCCACATTGTCTCGTATCTGTCCAAAAATATGTCATGAAATAATTGCCATGACATTTTCTAAACACAATTGTGGTCCTCGGAGAGAAAAAACGAGATTACACATTTTGTTTCTTTCCAAGCAGCGAGCCTGTGGAATGTTCTTCTTTACAGCCCTCACTTCTATTGTGGTGCACAATGCACATTAAAGCCCCTCGGGGTAATTCACTTCAATATAACATTATGCCTTCAAAATGATGTTATGACTCACTTCTGTTCAGCTGTTGTTAAGGATGCCAGAGCTGTTATGAAGTCATGCTGGGAAGCTTATTTTTCTCCCACACCCTTTAATGTACAATATTTGTGGCCAGTGGAGGAGGGAATGCTTTGAAAGCCTCTGAGTCAGCGTAGAGCAGGGGTGTCAAACTCAAGGCCCGGGGGCCAAATCCGGCCCGTGACTTCATTTTATGTGGCCCGCAAGAGCTTGCAAAGAATATAATATGTTTATTATACGGTTACATGCCGATTTACAGAAGCACGTTGCCCATAAACTACATGTCCCACAATGCATCTGATATTTGACTTTTTTCTCAGAATTTGACTTTTTTTCTTCAAAATATGCCTTTTTCTTAGAATTTTACTTTTTCTCAGAATCTGACTTTTTTTTCAAAATGTTACTTTTTTTTTCTCATAATGTCACTTTCTTTTTCAAAATGTTGTGACATTCTCACTGAAGAGACTTATGAAGTTATTACCCGATCTGATAATAATCCAATGCAGAGGCAATAATGTAATATAATACATTATTTTATATATATTAAATATTTATATATGTATTTTTATAAAGTCTTATATATAAAACTGGCCCTTTTGAGTGCAACCATGATGCTGATGTGGCCCGAGATGAAATTGAGTTTGACCCCCCTGGCGCAGAGGATTAGTTGCAGACGTGCTGTGTTCATCACTATAAGGGCTATTAATGGAGCAAGAACAGTATGTCGTATACCCAAAGATTCCTAGCAGGGAGGCCACCAACGTCACGGCATTGTCTGTGCACTGGAGGGAGACTTCCTGTTGTAGTAACACAAGGACAGACATGCGAACTAACCGAGCGGGTTTTATCATGTTTACATTACATGATTATTTTTGTCCTCAATGTCATATCAGATAGTGATATTATGGTTTTAATTCAAAGTAGTTGAGCTATTACAAGGAAATACAGTAACGTCAGTTCCAATACCTTGTCCAATGTGACTTTGAGGGAAACTGTCTTCCTTATGTTACAAGGTCGGATTAAAACCTTGAAAATACTCAAATGTGTGGCGTTAATGTTTGACTCGGCATGTAGTGAGCATAATAATAATAATATTAAACTAAACCAGCTGTAATCTGAAGTGCAGTCATAATGAATGAAGTATTGATCCAGACAACATTTGTTTCTACAATTTATACTTTACAAATTATGTGTTTTTTGTTTTCTTCATGATTGTCAAATGATCGGTCTGTTTAGGACGACTTGAGGCTGAAAAAATAATTATGTTTTACTTGATTGACATTTGTCTCAGCGAATCAGACTCCACTATGGAAATTGTTGACTTATCCTACCACAGCTACACCCAAAATCAACAAATGTCCCCACATTTAAATGTACTGTTCAAAATGGTCTGTTCAGCGAGCTAATCAACAATGTTTTCTTCGCATACAAACACAATCTTTATTTGTTGTGCTTTTCAGGAGCCGTTTGAGGATGGCTTTGCTAACGGAGATGAGCTCAGCCCGGCCGAAGAGGCTGCGGCTAAAGAAGCAGCCGAGTCCAAAGGAGTGGTCAAGTTCGGCTGGGTCAAGGGAGTGCTGGTGAGTGTCCTTCAGAACCCAATGGCTTCCTCTGTATTCATTACTTCATCTCCTGTGTTTTCAAAAGAAGTCACCCAGAAGCTCGGTCACGTACGATGTAAAGTGAGGGAGCATGTGTCACAATAATTCTACTTTTACGATTACTATTGTTAGGAGCCAAAAGCACTAGTTATACTTTGCTTGGCCAACCTTTTAATTTAGCATTGCAAGATCTACTTGATAAAAAGCAATGGGCTCTTTCCATTAGATTTCGGAATATTGTAGAAAAATATATATTAGCAAAAACACATTTATGATAATTACCACGTTTTGTACCGCAGGATAATCTCCACGTATTAACACCAGTTTATGATTTTTAAAGCGTAAATGCAATCGCTAGAGACAACAAGCTAAAGTTAGGCTATAAAGGAACTACAGCAAGGTTGCATGACTTTATAACACCAGCGCAAAGCAACATTTTTAGTGTTTTCATTTAGCCACTTGTTACCAGCCACTTCATAAAAGCTGCTCACATTGACAAGTGCTATATACACTGGGATAATTTATGATGTCGAACAAAACATGAACATGTCTTCACCTTGTGTTAAACACAGATCTTATTTCAGGCAAACCAAAAACAGATTTAAAGAAAATGTTGACCTTGAAACGGTGAAACCAGAAGTGCTAAATTGCTAACTCACAACCAGGTTTAATGACTAATTTCAGTATTGATATAGATGTCCTGTATTAATTTGCTTATACACTTGCTAAAGTACTACAAGGTTACAAATAGCTTCATAAAAAAACACAACAAAAGGATTCCTCATATACTAAATAACCAAGCCAGTGTGAAGTCGCGTAACATAATATTACCACTAAGAAAATAGAACGTGAATGTTACTTTACATCTGCCCAGTGAAGGAGAAATAGTTTCCCTGTAGGTCTATTCTACCGACGCGTCCACAAATGTCTCCCAAATTCTTCCAAAATCGGTCGTGTGTTGACTCGGTGAAGTGGATCACAGGTGAGAAGTGTGCCTCTGTATATAATTGTAGCTGTTGAGAGTAGATGACAGGGTGTTCAGGATTGTGGAGCCGGAGTGTGAGTTTCTCCCGGCTCAGACGGTGTTTGGCTGAACCTCTGAGGACGGAACCTCTCCAAACAGATGGATGTGCTTCATGTCTTTATTTAAATATATAAAAGTATACACAAAGTACAGAGGATGACACGGTCTGGATACTATCATCCTGCTTTTATTTTGACATGAAACGTCCTTACTTCCTCTCTTATACAAACCTTGCACTCGTCCATATACTTCTTGGTGTTCTAATGGCTTTTGTCAAGTAGTGTCGAATATTTTCTGAAAATAATCGTCTTTAAAATATGACGTGAGTGGCCCCTGCCCCTACAGGAAATAAAGTCTTACAGTTTAAATAACAAAGCAACCAGACAAAGACGATGATCTACTTATTGCAATCACTTCAAACATGAAAAACAATTCAACAGTAACAATAATTAAGCAGAACAGGCATCAATAACCAATGGCATGAACACAGTCCCTTAGTAAAGATTCAAATTACAACTTGACAAGATACAAGTCTGAACTGCACGAGATAAAAGGCAATGTATTTCAATTATTATTATTTAATATGACAATCAGAATAAGAATACCTTTATTAGTCCCACGGAGGGGACATTTGCGTAGTTACGGCGCCACAGACAGCTTAATGCATTATGTTAAATGTGTGACATGCATTAAAAAAAAAAGTACTAAGATATGATATAATAAAAAGTTACATCATTTAAAAAAATACACATCCTTACAATAGTTCTTAGGATTTAGCAGCCAGGTATATATTACACGGCATCTATATATATTGCACATCTAGCACATATTGCACATAGGTGGTTGGTATTTAACAGCAGCAAGTTACACAATTTACAAAATACACACCTTGTAACAGTTCTAAGGATTTAGCAGCCAGGTATATATTACACAGTTATTATATATTGCACATATTGCACATAGTTTGTTGGTATTTAGCAGCAAGGGGTGATCTAGTCTGTGTTGTGGTGTGTGTGTGTGGTGGGGGGGTCAACTAGGGGCTGTGCTGGTTGTATAGTCTGACCGCTGCACGAAGGCAAGACCAGCGGTATCTCTCCGTGAGATAGCGGAGGTGCAGCAGCCAATAAAAAAGTAATAACATTTGTATTTTATTGCCACTTTCTCAACTTAAATCTGATATGAGTTTGACTTTTTCATGTTTTCATTTCTCACATTGTGTAGTTTTTAAAGTACATTTAAAATTTGCTTTCAGTCCACTAGCATTATCACGGTGGTGTCGTGAAGTGGATGGTGTTTTTCTGAATATTTATGCTGCTTTTTGAGTTGAAAATAGCAGCATTCAGAAAAGCCTCATGCTGCTTTCATTTGTTTTTCAACGCCACCTCAAATCTTTCGACAGACACTACTGTATGCTTCAATCATGCTCTGTCTAAAAGTTAACAATCATATTCATGTTCGAAACCTGTATTAAGTCCCACCCATCTACTTCCGACCCATGGGACCTTATTTCGGAAAAAGTATGTATTGAAGTCAATGGAGAGAGAAAGATTATCTTTCGATCCCGTTTGAATTGTGCCACGAATTACACATATGATGTTTGTCGATCTTAAAAAATAATTTCCGTGTCAAAAAAGTCACATTTGTCGTAAAACTGTTGAAATATAAGACGATGAAAAATACGCATCTAGAAAGACTACAAATCCCAGAGTCTCGGTCCCGCATGCCGGCTCTCAGGAACCCGACTCACTCCCTTGTGTGTGCAGCTCTCAACGCGCCCAGACTTGGAGTGATTTTCACCTCTTTTAATACTTTCCTCCGCCTCGTTCTGAAGAAAGAAGTGAAATGTTTCAACGTGACGGCCGTCTTGGTGTTTGGGTGCGAGATGGGAGATGTAGTTAATTGAGCAGTTTCACACAAACAAAGTGTTACTTCACAGTTTTACGACACTTTTAAAAAAAATGTACTTGCAAAATAATCTTTTAGATCGACAAACATCATGTGTGTAACTCGTGGCTCAATTCAAACGGGATGGAAAGATAACCTTTCTCTCTCCGTCGACTTCAATGCATACTTTTCAGAAATAAGGTCCCATGGAGGAAGGGGAGGGACTCCGCCTCTCTATGTCCAGAAAATGTGAAGCGTTGTTTGGTTGAAACTAAAGCTGCCCCCCCCCCCCCCCCCTCCCTTCTATGACCCCCAGTAACCGTCCCTCCTCTCTGCAGGTGCGCTGCATGTTGAACATTTGGGGTGTGATGCTCTTCATCCGCATGTCATGGATCGTGGGTCAGGCTGGAATCGGTAAGCTCCCCTCTGAAGAGCTGACAGTTTAAATGAAATGTTGTCACCTTTATGTCTTTATTAGGATCTCCATTAGCACTAAGCATGAACATTGGGCTGTTCTTCCTGGGGTCCTCACACACTCAAAACATACATATACATACAACAAAATTAAAACAAAAACAAACAGCTCATAATTTCATGCAATTTACAGTGAAATGAAGTGAAACTAAAATGGTCATCCAATATCGCCATCCTAAGCCAAACAAAAGTAAATACAAATAAGTGTACATAATAATATATGCATACATAGCCACAGGCCACAGTTCAAATTTACTTTGTAATACTTAAATAATTATAATAAATAATTTTTTAGGCAACCTTTTGAAATGTACTTGAGAATTTTCCTGAATGATGTGAACCGGTGAAGAGTTCCAGCTGATCATGGCTCTGTACATGACTGTTTTCTGTCCCATATTGATTTAGATTAGATTAGTCACCCGTTTGGATTCATGTGCAGACATTGTGTTTTGGACATATCGCGTGTGCAAAAGCTTCCTGTGGTTGAAAATGAGAAAAAAGCAGATGGTGTAACTCCTTGTTCCTCTTCAGAAGTGTTGAATACATTTGCTTTTCCGCACAGCTGGGGAGAACAAATACATACAGTTGTGTAATAGTCATAATGGTGCAAATGAGAAGAAGGAATAGGACATATTTACATTTAAAAATAGTAATGTAAGATGAAATAACTATACAAATGAATACATACTGTATACAGATCGACAGGTAACATATCAAGGCTACTAACAACCATACGCCCACATGTCTCATTAGATCATGTTTTATAACTGTTAACTTGCATTAATACTTTTTTTCCATCAATACATAAAGTTATTATGTGATAACAGGACACTATGAGTTTGTCATATCTGAGAGGTTATTAGTTTCAGTCACATCGAATAATCTTTCTTGTGGGTACATGTTATCGTCAAATCATAATGATAATTGGGGACATTGTTTTTGCCATGTTAGCTGTTATCATGCAACAGATACAGTGGCGGTTCTAGACTAATTTGACTGGGGGGGGCCACTTATTTTCTGAGGGGGGCACAATAATGCAGGACGAAAAAGAGAACTAGACAGTAATTGCGCATAAGAAAACAATGCAATACAGTTATTGGTATTTGTTTCAGTACACTTATTTATTTCAGATAGATCTTATAGTTATTACTGTTAGCTTCAGCTTAAGTTATAGTGCAATGTTTGCACTAACACTATATTTATATAAAATAAAGGCAATGAACAGTTACATCTCTACTTTACATAAGGGTGTCTGCACAATCTCACATTACCGCAACAAAATCCTGCGGTTTTTGGCAAACCGAGTACCAGAAAATATACATTTAAAAAAAAACTTTTCATTGTTAGGGGGGGCCACAGGGGGGTCAGAGGTCAGTGTTAGGGGGGCACTGGCCCCCACTGGTCCCCCTAGAACCGCCCCTGAACAGATACACTGGCAAAACCTCCCAGTCATAAAAGAAAATACTGTTTAAATAATTTTTAAACTGTAAGCCGGTTGCAGCCTGAGGTAGGAGCAACACTGTAATGTGCACATGACGAGCAGTAAAGGTGAACAGTACAAGAACAGAATGTAAGAATCAGAAACAGGTTTATTACCAGGTAGTTAACGCATGCGAGGAATTTGACTTGGTGTTGTGGTGCATACATAAACATACACACAAATAAAAAAACACAGAAAATGAAATACTGTACAGTGAAATACAAATACTGTGTGAGAGGACCTCCGGCTACAGAGAAGCATCAAAATTACAGGCTGCACATAGCCGAGTAATAAAGCGTCAGTGTGCAGAATCCAGCCCTCGGTGTGGCACACAGCCTTCACCACAGCAACCACTGTGTCACTTCTCTTCACACAGCCCCCCCCCCTCCCCCAAGCACTTGTTGATAAATCTCCGCTTTGATGTGAATATCTCCACGGGGCGACACATGTGGCGGGCTTCAGTGCAGCTCGCCTCTGAGGCTGTGCTACTTTTCACAGAGTGTGCGCGGACGGCCCGCTAGAAAACTGTCAACAGTGTAGCACATTCCTTCCATTCCCTCTGTTGTCTCTCTCTTCAGGTCTCTCCTGTTTGATCGTGGGCATGGCTACCGTGGTGACAACCATCACCGGACTCTCGACCTCCGCCATCGCCACCAACGGATTCGTAAGAGGAGGTAAACACTGCGTTGATTAGTAGAAGCAGAACACAGACCTGTTCCTGCTGTGTCACATTGTAGCATTATGGCCCGTGTGGACATGGAGCCTTTTTCTAAACACCAGCGTCTTTTTCAAATTGATTCCAATGAGAACAGAGCGCTAGCCTTCACTAGCGTCCACCTCCAGAAAAAAACAGTATTTTTTCAGAGCACTCTCACCCACTGCCAGCGCTCGGGTGAAAACGTTTCAGAAAAAGCACCAGGGCGACGTCACTGCATGAAAAGCTAGGGATGCATACCGGTATCCGGTATTACCGAAATACCGGTTACTGTTGGCTAGGGTATACCGTACCGAAATCAGATCCGGTTTCGATACTTTTTATTTATTTTAATTTTAAAAGTGAGTCCGTGGCCCGTGATGGCGGGTGTTATAAATTGTTATAAATTCGATTACATAATCTTTTTTCTTCATATTTTATGGATTTTTCATTGTTTTTTCAATACTAGAAAGGTAAAAGTCCCACAAATGATTTGTTTTCTCTCACCAGTGAAGGCAAATGTTGATTTTAAAGATGAGATTTGTTTGTTTGTGCAATGCCGAGATCTCATGACCTTTATTCTATTATGTATTTGTTCTCTAGTCGAATCTCAGGTTTAACATGAATTATAACGGTCTGTCAAGATGTGCTATTCACGCGGCACACCTGATGGCGGGTGTTAAAAGATATTCCATAATCGGTTTTCTTCATATTTGTAATGTATTTTTCATTGTTTGTTCAGTACTGAAAGGTCCAAGAAGTCCCACAGTTGAATTTAATATTCATTTGACATGTTAACTATATCGTAAAGCGCTTCATGGGAGTAGTTGTGGGATGATACATTTTCAAAGTATCACAATATGTATCGGTATCGTTCAGTGGTATCGTAAAAAAGTCAACGACATGCATCCCTAGTTTGGCCGTGTCTCTCAGATGGAAACTATCATAACAAAGACAGAAAAGCCTGTTTGTTGGAGCAGTTCGGCCGGGAGGACACCGGATGTTGCTCATAGTGTTTCCATGATATCATTGTCAATTAAAGAGTGCTGCGAGGGTGTTTTTACTGCTAGCCGGCGTTCCCCAGCGACCTGCCAGTGCCTTTCTGCCAGAAAAAGTGTCTATATGCACCCTTATGTGAGTCGGATGAAAGAGGAGAAAATCAATCGGTGATCAACCTCACTTGATGTTGAAGTGGTGGAGGCAGCTCTCACTGAATCAGGTGACATTTACTCCTCTGAGACAGGAAGGAGGTCTAATATTTAGTAGTAGTAGTAGTAGAACCTTTATTTATCCAGGAAAATCAATTAAGAACAAATTCTTATTTACAATGATGACCTGACAGGAGGCAAAGGCTTCCTGAGGGGATGGGGTTTGGGAGGAAATAAAAAAGACACACTCCGGGCACTACAGAACCCAGGAGACAACACAAACACATATTTAACCCCCTACCCTGCTAGGACTCTGTCAGAGCGTCTCTGCCTCGTGGACCTCCGTCTCTAATGAGATGATTGACTGGTTAAAGACTTTTTATGAGCAAGTCATATGCTAAGAATGGCCGTTTAGACTCCATTAAACTCTGAGGAAGTGTCAAAGGTGATCAGCTAAGCACACATTGACTCTTTGTTCACTGATTGGCTCTATCTGAAGCTTTCATCCTTATCACATGCTCTTATCTTAAGTCCTAAATCATCCCAGCTACTGAGCTCAAATATAAACAGATTTATATCCATGACAACTGGGGTCCATTTCCACCGTGTAATGTGGTTGACACGGCACTCATGGCTTCAGTAACGGTTTTATTTCATTAGAAAAATAGTAAATAATATTGCGATAATACATTCAGCAGTTCATGCCAATAAAGCATCTTTGAATTTTGAAAGCAATAAAAGGCCCATCCCTGCGTCCAATTTCTAACACTACAAAACAACTACACTCAGTATATTCACATCACTGCCTCTCCATCTGAGTCCGTTCCCTAACCTTGCTGAGCAACAAAGCTCCTCACTGTGTGCCGCGCCTCACTCGTCACTCTTAACACTCATGCCAAAGTCCAATGGTAATTCGACACAATTCCAAAACAAAAATCTCTGCGTGTCAGGCCGCGGTCATTTAGGTTCCATCAACAGGCTCAGTGGGCAGCAGGGAATCCAACGCTGGGAGAGTTTGCAGAAGTTAAGTTTAGAGTAAAAGTAAAAGAATAATGAACTGAGTGGTGGGAGGTTTTTCCAAACAATGGAGAGATGTCTCAGAGCGTGGACATCTGATCGGTCCTCTCAGTCATTGATAGAGTCATGCAGGGAGGGAGGGAGGGAGGGAGGGGGCCAAAAGGTATCTGAGAATCCATCGAGCCCTGTTCAAAAGATGCTGACCACTGCACTGTAAACTAATACGTACAGTGTATCGGACACAGTGTACCAATACACAGTGCTACAGAGATATTATTAACCCAACTGAAAGTCTAACAGACCATGCTCGCAGTCCAAATCCCAGAAATACTCATGTAGAAAGGCTGATGTTGGAGAATCTGTAACCAGAGATATGACTGTCGAATAACAGACTATGTTTTAAGCTCGACACTATATGTTGTATTGCTGCGTCTCATGTCTACGGGACTTCCTGAAAATGATCCAGACATGTCGATGTCATCAGAAACCTTGAAAAAAAGTATTTTGAGGAGTATAAAAATAACACAATAACCATCATCAGAAACAAACCGTTTTGTCATCATTTACCAAGGGCAAAATAATGAATCTCCCTGGCTTAAAATGTTGCCGTTAGGTAAGCAACCTTCAGCGTTTTTACTTTTCATTCAGAAGTGCTCCACTGTTACACGAGCCAACATAATCCTGGCTTCAGTAAAACTAAGTGCCCGTAGTGATGCATGTGTTTCCATGATGTTGAGTGCACTTCCAGCCTCACCAACACAACGGGAGCCTTATTATTTTTTTATTAGCTATATTACGTCAGTGCTTGAACTTTATCATTTTCATTAGATTCCAGGAAATACTCAGTACTTCCTGGATATTTCTGTGTCTATAATCACACAAGAATTATAGATCATTTTTCCTAAACCATACTTTACTTTGCGACGTCTCTGTCTTGGGTTAAATCTGATTGCATCATTAGGTTTAGTAACGATGCCCGTGCGAGTCATTGTACAGTTTGCTCTGCCGTGCTATTCTCCCCATGCTTTGTCATTGGGGTGCAAATCCAGCCTTTGTGTGTATTCAGCCATGGAGATAATGTTCACTAACTCATCCTGTGCACTGTCCTCTGTGCTGCTCACACGCAGTTACTGAGTGGAAGTCACAATGTCTGTTTGATACCTGCAAGGCAGAAGAATGTGAGTCTTTAAAGCTGCTGGCTTCAACCTGTTCCTCCCATACAGCAAATTAACTAAAGAACACATTGTCTCCGGTGTGCAAGTCTCCGGTGTGGCTTTCCTTCCTTTTCCTCCGGCTTTCTGCTCCTGAAAGTGTTTCAGTGTTCCCTGGTGATTTTGTGGCTTCCACCTGTTCGCCAAGATGCTTTGGTTGCTGTAGTAATTGTCCTTAAGAAGGTTTAGGCAGCCTCTCTCAACAAAAAGCTAAGTTAATCCAAAGCGGATTTCTTCCAACGTCAGGACTTTTTCCACCTTTTAAAATATGTCACCCGCAGCAGAGACGATGTTTTTCAGGTCTTTGCTTCCGTGTCATCAAACGCTGGTTCCCTTTTATTGGATTCCTCTGCTTTGCCGCCTTCTCACTTGCTTATGGAACAATAATACGTCGTCGGATATAGATCAGAGATACGAGAGGATTCTTTTTCTTATTAGTAGCATTGATTTGTAAAACTCTATAAGTGATTTAGAGGGTTTCATTAGCAGAGATTACAAAATAGTAGCTACAACAGCCTGAAGTGTTTATGACTTTTTAATAAAAAACACTCGGCTATTAGAAAATGGCAGCAAACGACATAAAACACATTCTGTTAAAGACTTGGAAACAAAGATGCACCAGGAAAACTTCAGTTACGGATATCGTTATTCTGCTTTGTTATAACGAACACAACGTCCCGGCTCCACCAACTGTGTCCCTGTAGCACATTATCCCGATGACCAACTTCTGTCAAACGCCTTCATTGCATTTGACGAGATTGTTTGCTGATCAGGAACCTGCTGCCGAGAAGCCAGTCTTTCCACATTCCTTACTGTAAAGCTACATTTCAGAAAACGGGGATCATCAATGTGGTATTCTTTCAAAAGGAACCGAGGCAGGCAGGAGTTTTTTTAAACCTTCTGCTCCCTGGTGTCCCGAATGCCCCACGAGGGCACAGCGCTTGATTCGGTGTTGCATAACCACATCAGCAGCATCACCACCTGACTTCACTCGGAGCGAAGTATGTGTCCCTTTGAACAGCTGCTCCAATCATCTGTGGCAGATGTTATTATCTTCGAATTGTAAAGCCATCCTTATGGGAGATTACAGTACACTGCAGCTCAGTTAGCTTTCCAAACTGCTCAAAAAAGCAACAGCCATTTCAATATATTTCATTAAAAACACATGTGAAACAAAGCCTGAAGAAACTCGGCACTTCTTTGGTACTGACTTTACGAGTTTCAAAAACAGGCATGTAGACAAATCTGATTTACAATCTTTTTACCTCGTTCTTTAAGCCAAGATCCCAGTGTTTGGACAGCTGGTTCCCACTTGAATAATTCAGTTTGCCATATTTCATATCGGGTTATAAGAACGTTCTAGTTTTCTTAGCTAATCCTAAAATCATTGGTAGGTTGTGGTATGCTTTCAGTACCAACCTCGGAGCAGCATTTCCTGTTTTTATCTTGTGTGTTTTCATCGGTGTTTGTTGAATACCGGAAGATTTTTTTTAAATGTCTCATTCCATCAGTAGGATTGAATCTATTGGAACATTGCTGGATGATTCTGTTACTTCATTTTAAGAGTCACTCTAAAGCAGGGGTGGGGAACCTTTTTCTCTCAAGGGCCATTTCAATGTTTTCAACATCCTCCGAGGGCCGTACAAATGATTGACCTCTGCTTAAAAATAATAAATCACAGCCCACTCATTCACCTTTCTTTCATGCTGTGCAAAGAAAAAGCAACCTCTGAATCCAGATATTCTTGCCATGACTCACGCATGCACGTGCACGGTTGTGGCGTGACCACCAAAACAGAAAGCTATGGACACAAGATGTGTGCAAATGTATTTAGACTCCTATCCGTGTGAACATGATTTAAGTTGGTGGGGCCTAACCTCCTCTAGGGGGGTCCGGGGCATGCTCCCCCAGGAAGATTTTTTTTAAATGTTGAAGTTAAAAGCGTCAATCTGGTGCACTTTGAGAGCAACATTAGTAGAGCTATGGATACATCTCTCAACACCCATATGAACAGAACTGTAAACAGATTTTATTTTTCTTTATGGATATTTTACAAATCACTCTCCTTTCAAACTGATTCTTCTTTATTAATAACAACTTTTTTTTACTGTCATATAGTATTTTATACCTGTTTACTTTATTCTCTTATTTTTGTATAACTATAATGATCATATAAAGATGTGCCTTTACCTCACTGGTTGTAGAAAAAGCTTCTTATATTCGTTAGCATAGCTAGCTAACCAGATGCTAATAACAACAAAGTTATTGACTGCATGATCAGAATGACAGATCGCCACTGGGCTTTCACCTAAAGACACAGCCACCCAGAAACTGCAGCATGTGTACGGCTCCTTTGGAAGTGCCGGAGCGGAGCTGCGTTCTGGTGCTCTCCGTCAGAACTACATCCCTGTCAGACGAGACATATACCACGTGAACGACACGTTAGGCTTGTGTTGTGTTCAAGGACCCTGACTTTGGCCAGGGAAAAACAGGCACTCTCTGTTTAATTATTTTGCGGTCTAGATTTCTTTCATTTTTTTTCTTTTTTGCGTGTGTGTTATAAATTACCTCGAGGGCCACACGAAATGGTCTCGCGGGCCGTATACGGCCCGGGGGCCGGAGGTTCCCCACCCCTGCTCTAAAGTCTTTAGACTAATGCTGGATTTCTAGCAAAGAACTAATGGGTTGGACAATAATGTACCCTCTTTGTTCTGGTACCCCAACACCAGTCAGTGCAAGCATATACTGCATTTGGTAGAAGGGGGGTTTTTACACAGTGGTTGCACCATCAGTGTCTGATTTACTAAAAACAACTTGGGTTGCTACATTTCACATTTTAAGAATCCATCATTAAGTTCATGGAAAACCCATTTATTAATTAATTCTAGCTGCATTGACCTGCGTCTCTTTGATTTGATTTGAGTCAAGTAAGAGAGAGACATTGGATCCTTTTTCACTTAATTTCCAGTTATTTATTGAGAAAATGCCAATTATTTATTTGTGTTTTAGCTGTATTTAAGAATTTCTAACATTTAACATCAAAACTGACATTCTGATCACACGGAACAAACATTGTTAACGAGATTTGCGTTAGTTGCAACTTAACCGTTTACAGCAGTTGGGAGTTCAAATATAACATTTTGTTAAGTTGCATAATTTGTTTTTTATAGTATTACTCCAAAGTACTCCTCGGGCTGCACATACGCCATTTATAAGGCTCTTATGGCATATTGGCTGTTCGGCTCATCCCGTGTGTCGTGTGGACTTGCTTTAGACTGATCCCAGCACAGCTGTTTCCAAGAGTTGAATGTTACCTTACGGGTGTCTGTGTGCGATGCCAACAGAATAAAGCTTTTGTGTTGAGTTAGTCAGGATTGAACCTCGGGGCTGGGCGACATCGTACATCCTCCTATTGTCTTGCCGTCTCCCATTACTCCAGGGTATGGGCACAATGCAGGACGAACCACATGTACAATATATTCCCTGAATGCACCCAATTAGCACAACAGATACACACACTCCATTAAATTCCCAGTGTACCCCCTGTTTGGAATTACTTCTGAAGTTCTCTAGTAACAAGTGCTGAGAAACACTTCTGAATGTTACCTTCCTCGGCTTTGCCAAGGAACCATATTTTATTTATAGTTGGCATTCTTTCGTACTTCACGGTCATACTTTGCCTCGTAAAAGTGACTAGCTTTGGCCTGCATAATGTACTTTCCACTTGCCCGCGCAGTTAAAGGAGAGTGACGGGGATTATGAGAAGAAGAGGCAGAGAAAGTTTCGGCCACACTGGCTTGATCGATGGAGTTGGCTTCAATATGATGCCAATATAAAACAAGGTCTTCTGTCGACTCTGTACATCAATGCCGACCTATGCTGACAAGTAAGTGAAGAGTAGACCATATAAAGGTATATTGGCTTAGGGAAATGTCCCAGCAGTTTAGGAGAATGAAGGTTCTAATCTCATCTATTACATAGCCATTACATTTCTAACCCCTAATGACAAGAAAGGCAGAAAAGCCCATTATTCAAATAATAATACTCATAATAATGATAATAGCAGAGTTTTTTTAACAATGACCACAATGTAATTATTTGAATAAACCAAATATGAACATTGAGGAAAATGAGGAAGAACTGATGATTCTAATGTAGTTTATGCATAAATTACTATTGCAACAAATGTGTTCATTTCTTCATTATTAGTCGATTGGACGAATGCTTGGGCCAGTGGTTACAAATGGTGGGCCCGGTGATAATAAGGGCCAGTGGAATGTTACCCTTAATGTCTACCCCTGATTGTATTAATACATTTTAATACCCACCAGAATGACGACTTGTGTTATAAAAGCTGCTCTGGTGGCGTCAAAAGTATTAAAGTTCAATATTCAACCCTTATTGAAACTTAGAGCTATAAGATACTCACATCTTTTCCCCAAATCACTTTAGCTTCTCGTCCCATTTCCTCCATTCCACATGTATATTTGCACCAGTGTTTTCTGACTCATAATTTTAAGACTTAATTTTTGTCTATTTTCTCACGTTTTATGCCAAATACTTACAGATTTCTTTATGCTTGATTCTAGTAAAAATATTTGTGGTCACGAATCAAAGAATTGCTATGTCTTTTATATATTTTTCCTTTATTACGCAAGCAGGTTTAACTGTTCCCCACCCTTAGGCGAGCAATATGTCCCAACATCGTGTTTGACCTTGAGAGGATGGAAAGAAATGATATTACACAGAAGCCAAAGCTAACATAGAAAGGGATTTTGGCTCTCTGTGTAGCGACAGAAGGCTCAGGTGAAAAGATGCTGAGTGATCGTTACCCCCCCCCCCCCCTTCCTCCACCCACAGCTCAGCCCTGAAGGCCTGGGACTCTTGTATAATTGATAACACCTATTTATATTTGTAACAGCGTCTCTGTGCTGAAAGGTGTTCGTCCACACTTTCGTTTTATGTTTCCTCTCGCACCTCACAACAGACCTGGCACGCAGCCACGTTAGTTTCGATGCAGTTAATTCCAATCCCTATATATGGCGCCTTTACTCGAACCAAACCCTTCTTCAAGGTTAGCTTTCATCTTAACTTTTACCAGGTTTGATGTAGGGTTGCCAGAAAACTGACCATGATCAAAATCGATTAGTCAGCAGCCCTGGCGAATAATAATCTCCTTCTTCTTCAAGGAATTCCGTTGTTTTCTTTACCGTAACATGTTTAACAGTACAAACAACAAACAAGCATGTCATCACAACGACGTGGCCTTGAAGTGAAGTTGGTAATGGCCGGCTGTGCTGCGTCTTTCTCTGACCTCTTTGGCGTGCTTCGCACTCAAATGCGAACGCATTGTTGAGGTTGAGTTGTGATAGACCAACGTCTTTTCGCAGAGCTTGCATTTAACTTCCTTTGGACTTGTACATTCAAAGTAGTTCCACGAGGAGGAACTCTTTTTACCTGCCGCTTTGTTCATCTTTAGTCGCACGTGTGAGGGAGAGGGGGGGTGGGGTCGGTGTGTAGCGTGCTGCAGCAGCAGTCTGCTCTGCACGCAGGCTTCCTCCAAGTTTACAGTAAAACAAACTGGTGGTGGGACCAATGGCCATTTACAATTATTAATACTATTACTATTATTAGCATATATATATTTATATATATTTTTGGTTGAAACTAAGCCAGAAAAAAAAAAAAAAAAAAACATAAAAAAAAAAATTAACAATGTATATAAATAAAATCGATTTTTAAAAATAATATTCGATTATGGAGACTGTAGCGAATATTCGAATAATCGCTGGCATCCCTAGTTTGATGACTGCATCTTGAATGGTTGCACGGGACCCACATTGTCTCGTATCTGTCCAAAAATATGTCATGAAATAATTGCCATGACATTTTCTAAACACAATTGTGGTCCTCGGAGAGAAAAAACGAGATTACACATTTGTTTCTTTCCAAGCAGCGAGCCTGTGGAATGTTCTTCTTTACAGCCCTCACTTCTATTGTGGTGCACAATGCACATTAAAGCCCCTCGGGGTAATTCACTTCAATATAACATTATGCCTTCAAAATGATGTTATGACTCACTTCTGTTCAGCTGTTGTTAAGGATGCCAGAGCTGTTATGAAGTCATGCTGGGAAGCTTATTTTTCTCCCACACCCTTTAATGTACAATATTTGTGGCCAGTGGAGGAGGGAATGCTTTGAAAGCCTCTGAGTCAGCGTAGAGCAGGGGTGTCAAACTCAAGGCCCGGGGGCCAAATCCGGCCCGTGACTTCATTTTATGTGGCCCGCAAGAGCTTGCAAAGAATATAATATGTTTATTATACGGTTACATGCCGATTTACAGAAGCACGTTGCCCATAAACTACATGTCCCACAATGCATCTCAAAGTTGACTTTTTTTCTTCAAAATATGCCCTTTTTCTTAGAATTTTACTTATTCTCAGAATCTGACTTTTTTTTTCAAAATGTTACTTTTTTTTCAAAATGTTACTTTTCTTTTTCAAAATGTTGTGACATTCTCACTGAAGAGACTTATGAAGTTATTACCCGATCTGATAATAATCCAATGCAGAGGCAATAATGTAATATAATACATTATTTTATATATATTAAATATTTATATATGTATTTTTATAAAGTCTTATATATAAAACTGGCCCTTTTGAGTGCAACCATGATGCTGATGTGGCCCGAGATGAAATTGAGTTTGACCCCCCTGGCGCAGAGGATTAGTTGCAGACGTGCTGTGTTCATCACTATAAGGGCTATTAATGGAGCAAGAACAGTATGTCGTATACCCAAAGATTCCTAGCAGGGAGGCCACCAACGTCACGGCATTGTCTGTGCACTGGAGGGAGACTTCCTGTTGTAGTAACACAAGGACAGACATGCGAACTAACCGAGCGGGTTTTATCATGTTTACATTACATGATTATTTTTGTCCTCAATGTCATATCAGATAGTGATATTATGGTTTTAATTCAAAGTAGTTGAGCTATTACAAGGAAATACAGTAACGTCAGTTCCAATACCTTGTCCAATGTGACTTTGAGGGAAACTGTCTTCCTTATGTTACAAGGTCGGATTAAAACCTTGAAAATACTCAAATGTGTGGCGTTAATGTTTGACTCGGCATGTAGTGAGCATAATAATAATATTAAACTAAACCAGCTGTAATCTGAAGTGCAGTCATAATGAATGAAGTATTGATCCAGACAACATTTGTTTCTACAATTTATACTTTACAAATTATGTGTTTTTTGTTTTCTTCATGATTGTCAAATGATCGGTCTGTTTAGGACGACTTGAGGCTGAAAAAATAATTATGTTTTACTTGATTGACATTTGTCTCAGCGAATCAGACTCCACTATGGAAATTGTTGACTTATCCTACCACAGCTACACCCAAAATCAACAAATGTCCCCACATTTAAATGTACTGTTCAAAATGGTCTGTTCAGCGAGCTAATCAACAATGTTTCTTCGCATACAAACACAATCTTTATTTGTTGTGCTTTTCAGGAGCCGTTTGAGGATGGCTTTGCTAACGGAGATGAGCTCAGCCCGGCCGAAGAGGCTGCGGCTAAAGAAGCAGCCGAGTCCAAAGGAGTGGTCAAGTTCGGCTGGGTCAAGGGAGTGCTGGTGAGTGTCCTTCAGAACCCAATGGCTTCCTCTGTATTCATTACTTCATCTCCTGTGTTTTCAAAAGAAGTCACCCAGAAGCTCGGTCACGTACGATGTAAAGTGAGGGAGCATGTGTCACAATAATTCTACTTTTACGATTACTATTGTTAGGAGCCAAAAGCACTAGTTATACTTTGCTTGGCCAACCTTTTAATTTAGCATTGCAAGATCTACTTTGATAAAAAGCAATGGGCTCTTTCCATTAGATTTCGGAATATTGTAGAAAAATATATATTAGCAAAAACACATTTATGATAATTACACGTTTTGTACCGCAGGATAATCTCCACGTATTAACACCAGTTTATGATTTTTAAAGCGTAAATGCAATCGCTAGAGACAACAAGCTAAAGTTAGGCTATAAAGGAACTACAGCAAGGTTGCATGACTTTATAACACCAGCGCAAAGCAACATTTTTAGTGTTTTCATTTAGCCACTTGTTACCAGCCACTTCATAAAAGCTGCTCACATTGACAAGTGCTATATACACTGGGATAATTTATGATGTCGAACAAAACATGAACATGTCTTCACCTTGTGTTAAACACAGATCTTATTTCAGGCAAACCAAAAACAGATTTAAAGAAAATGTTGACCTTGAAACGGTGAAACCAGAAGTGCTAAATTGCTAACTCACAACCAGGTTTAATGACTAATTTCAGTATTGATATAGATGTCCTGTATTAATTTGCTTATACACTTGCTAAAGTACTACAAGGTTACAAATAGCTTCATAAAAAAACACAACAAAAGGATTCCTCATATACTAAATAACCAAGCCAGTGTGAAGTCGCGTAACATAATATTACCACTAAGAAAATAGAACGTGAATGTTACTTTACATCTGCCCAGTGAAGGAGAAATAGTTTCCCTGTAGGTCTATTCTACCGACGCGTCCACAAATGTCTCCCAAATTCTTCCAAAAATCGGTCGTGTGTTGACTCGGTGAAGTGGATCACAGGTGAGAAGTGTGCCTCTGTATATAATTGTAGCTGTTGAGAGTAGATGACAGGGTGTTCAGGATTGTGGAGCCGGAGTGTGAGTTTCTCCCGGCTCAGACGGTGTTTGGCTGAACCTCTGAGGACGGAACCTCTCCAAACAGATGGATGTGCTTCATGTCTTTATTTAAATATATAAAAGTATACACAAAGTACAGAGGATGACACGGTCTGGATACTATCATCCTGCTTTTATTTTGACATGAAACGTCCTTACTTCCTCTCTTATACAAACCTTGCACTCGTCCATATACTTCTTGGTGTTCTAATGGCTTTTGTCAAGTAGTGTCGAATATTTTCTGAAAATAATCGTCTTTAAAATATGACGTGAGTGGCCCCTGCCCCTACAGGAAATAAAGTCTTACAGTTTAAATAACAAAGCAACCAGACAAAGACGATGATCTACTTATTGCAATCACTTCAAACATGAAAAACAATTCAACAGTAACAATAATTAAGCAGAACAGGCATCAATAACCAATGGCATGAACACAGTCCCTTAGTAAAGATTCAAATTACAACTTGACAAGATACAAGTCTGAACTGCACGAGATAAAAGGCAATGTATTTCAATTTTTATTATTTTATATGACAATCAGAATAAGAATACCTTTATTACTCCCACGGAGGGGACATTTGCGTAGTTACAGCGCCACAGACAGCTTAATGCATTATGTTAAATGTGTGACATGCATTAGGAAAAAAAAGTACTAAGTTATGATATAATAAAAAGTTACATCATTTAAAAAAATACACATCCTTACAATAGTTCTTAGGATTTAGCAGCCAGGTATATATTACACGGCATCTATATATATTGCACATCTAGCACATATTGCACATAGGTGGTTGGTATTTAACAGCAGCAAGTTACACAATTTACAAAATACACACCTTGTAACAGTTCTAAGGATTTAGCAGCCAGGTATATATTACACAGTTATTATATATTGCACATATTGCACATAGTTTGTTGGTATTTAGCAGCAAGGGGTGATCTAGTCTGTGTTGTGGTGTGTGTGTGGTGGGGGGGTCAACTAGGGGCTGTGCTGGTTGTATAGTCTGACCGCTGCACGAAGGCAAGACCAGCGGTATCTCTCCGTGAGATAGCGGAGGTGCAGCAGCCAATAAAAAAGTAATAACATTTGTATTTTATTGCCACTTTCTCAACTTAAATCTGATATGAGTTTGACTTTTTCATGTTTTCATTTCTCACATTGTGTAGTTTTTAAAGTACATTTAAAATTTGCTTTCAGTCCACTAGCATTATCACGGTGGTGTCGTGAAGTGGATGGTGTTTTTCTGAATATTTATGCTGCTTTTTGAGTTGAAAATAGCAGCATTCAGAAAAGCCTCATGCTGCTTTCATTTGTTTTTCAACGCCACCTCAAATCTTTCGACAGACACTACTGTATGCTTCAATCATGCTCTGTCTAAAAGTTAACAATCATATTCATGTTCGAAACCTGTATTAAGTCCCACCCATCTACTTCCGACCCATGGGACCTTATTTCGGAAAAAGTATGTATTGAAGTCAATGGAGAGAGAAAGATTATCTTTCGATCCCGTTTGAATTGTGCCACGAATTACACATATGATGTTTGTCGATCTTAAAAAATAATTTCCGTGTCAAAAAAGTCACATTTTGTCGTAAAACTGTTGAAATATAAGACGATGAAAAATACGCATCTAGAAAGACTACAAATCCCAGAGTCTCGGTCCCGCATGCCGGCTCTCAGGAACCGACTCACTCCCCTTGTGTGTGCAGCTCTCAACGCGCCCAGACTTGGAGTGATTTTCACCTCTTTTAATACTTTCCGCCTCGTTCTGAAAGAAAGAAGTGAAATGTTTCAACGTGACGGCCGTGTTGGTGTTTGGTGCGAGATGGGAGATGTAGTTAATTGAGCAGTTTCACACAAACAAAGTGTTACTTCACAGTTTTACGACACATTTAAAAAAAATTGACTTGCAAAATTATCTTTTAAATTGACAAACATCATGTGTGTGGCTCAATTCAAACGGGATCGAAAGATAATCTTTCTCTCTCCGTCGACTTCAATACATACTTTTTCAGAAATAAGGTCCCATGGAGGAAAGGGAGGGACTCCGCCTCTCTATGTCCAGAAAATGTGAAGCGTTGTTTGGTTGAACTAAAGCTGCCCCCCCCCCCCCCTCCCTTCTATGACCCCCAGTAACCGTCCCTCCTCTCTGCAGGTGCGCTGCATGTTGAACATTTGGGGTGTGATGCTCTTCATCCGCATGTCATGGATCGTGGGTCAGGCTGGAATCGGTAAGCTCCCCTCTGAAGAGCTGACAGTTTAAATGAAATGTTGTCACCTTTATGTCTTTATGTCTTTATTAGGATCTCCATTAGCACTAGCATGAACATTGGCTGTTCTTCCTGGGGTCCTCACACACTCAAAACATACATATACATACAACAAAATTAAAACAAAACAAAACGGCTCATAATTTCATGCAATTTACAGTGAAATGAAGTGAAACTAAAATGGTCATCCAATTATCGCCATCCTAAGGCCAAACAAAAGTAAATACAAATAAGTGTACATAATAATATATGCATACATAGCCACAGGCACAGTTCAAATTTACTTTGTAATACTTAAATAATTATAATAAATAATTTTTTAGCAACCTTTTGAAATGTACTTGAGAATTTTCCTGAATGATGTGAACCGGTGAAGAGTTCCAGCTGATCATGGCTCTGTACATGACTGTTTTCTGTCCCATATTTGATTTAGATTAGATTAGTCACCCGTTTGGATTCATGTGCAGACATTGTGTTTTGGACATATCGCGTGTGCAAAAGCTTCCTGTGGTTGAAAATGAGAAAAAAGCAGATGGTGTAACTCCTTGTTCCTCTTCAGAAGTGTTGAATACATTTGCTTTTCCGCACAGCTGGGGAGAACAAATACATACAGTTGTGTAATAGTCATAATGGTGCAAATGAGAAGAAGGAATAGGACATATTTACATTTAAAATAGTAATGTAAGATGAAATACTATACAAATGAATACATACTGTATACAGATCGACAGGTAACATATCAAGGCTACTAACAACCATACGCCACATGTCTCATTAGATCATGTTTTATAACTGTTTAACTTTCATTAATACTTTTTTTCCATCAATACATAAAGTTATTATGTAGATAACAGGACACTATGAGTTTGTCATATCTGAGAGGTTATTAGTTTCAGTCAACATCGAATAATCTTTTCTTGTGGGTACATGTTATCGTCAAATCATAATGATAATTTGGGGACATTGTTTTTGCCATGTTAGCTGTTATCATGCAACAGATACAGTGGCGGTTCTAGACTAATTTGACTGGGGGGGCCACTTATTTTCTGAGGGGGGCACAATAAATGCAGGACGAAAAAGAGAACTAGACAGTAATTGCGCATAAGAAAACAATGCAATACAGTTATTGGTATTTGTTTCAGTACACTTATTTATTTCAGATAGATCTTATAGTTATTACTGTTAGCTTCAGCTTAAGTTATAGTGCAATGTTTGCACTAACACTATATTTATATAAAAATAAAGGCAATGAACAGTTACATCTCTACTTTACATAAGGGTGTCTGCACAATCTCACATTACCGCAACAAAATCCTGCGGTTTTTGGCAAACCGAGTACCAGAAAATATACATTTAAAAAAAACTTTTCATTGTTAGGGGGGGCCACAGGGGGGTCAGAGGTCAGTGTTAGGGGGGCACTGGCCCCCACTGGTCCCCCTAGAACCGCCCCTGAACAGATACACTGGCAAAACCTCCCAGTCATAAAAGAAAATACTGTTTAAATAATTTTTAAACTGTAAGCCGGTTGCAGCCTGAGGTAGGAGCAACACTGTAATGTGCACATGACGAGCAGTAAAGGTGAACAGTACAAGAACAGAATGTAAGAATCAGAAACAGGTTTATTACCAGGTAGGTTAACGCATGCGAGGAATTTGACTTGGTGTTGTGGTGCATACATAAACATACACACAAATAAAAAACACAGAAAATGAAATACTGTACAGTGAAATAAAATACTGTGTGAGAGACCTCCGGCTACAGAGAAGCATCAAAATTACAGGCTGCACATAGCCGAGTAATAAAGCGTCAGTGTGCAGAATCAGCCCTCGGTGTGGCACACAGCCTTCACCACAGCAACACTGTGTCACTTCTCTTCACACAGCCCCCCCCCTCCCCCAAGCACTTGTTGATAAATCTCCGCTTTGATGTGAAATATCTCCACGGGGCGACACATGTGGCGGGCTTCAGTGCAGCTCGCCTCTGAGGCTGTGCTACTTTTCACAGAGTGTGCCGGACGGCCCGCTAGAAAACTGTCAACAGTGTAGCACATTCCTTCCATTCCCTCTGTTGTCTTCTCTCTCTTCAGGTCTCTCCTGTTTGATCGTGGGCATGGCTACCGTGGTGACAACCATCACCGGACTCTCGACCTCCGCCATCGCCACCAACGGATTCGTAAGAGGAGGTAAACACTGCGTTGATTAGTAGAAGCAGAACACAGACCTGTTCCTGCTGTGTCACATTGTAGCATTATGGCCCGTGTGGACATGGAGCCTTTTTCTAAACACCAGCGTCTTTTTCAAATTGATTCCAATGAGAACAGAGCGCTAGCCTTCACTAGCGTCCACCTCCAGAAAAAAACAGTATTTTTTCAGAGCACTCTCACCCACTGCCAGCGCTCGGGTGAAAACGTTTCAGAAAAAGCACCAGGGCGACGTCACTGCATGAAAAGCTAGGGATGCATACCGGTATCCGGTATTACCGAAATACCGGTTACTGTTGGCTAGGGTATACCGTACCGAAATCAGATCCGGTTTCGATACTTTTTATTTATTTTAATTTTAAAAGTGAGTCCGTGGCCCGTGATGGCGGGTGTTATAAATTGTTATAAATTCGATTACATAATCTTTTTTTCTTCATATTTTATGGATTTTTCATTGTTTTTTCAATACTAGAAAGGTAAAAGTCCCACAAATGATTTGTTTTCTCTCACCAGTGAAGGCAAATGTTGATTTTAAAGATGAGATTTGTTTGTTTGTGCAATGCCGAGATCTCATGACCTTTATTCTATTATGTATTTGTTCTCTAGTCGAATCTCAGGTTTAACATGAATTATAACGGTCTGTCAAGATGTGCTATTCACGCGGCACACCTGATGGCGGGTGTTATAAAAGATATTCCATAATCGGTTTTCTTCATATTTGTAATGTATTTTTCATTGTTTGTTCAGTACTGAAAGGTCCAAGAAGTCCCACAGTTGAATTTAATATTCATTTGACATGTTAACTATATCGTAAAGCGCTTCATGGGAGTAGTTGTGGGATGATACATTTTCAAAGTATCACAATATGTATCGGTATCGTTCAGTGGTATCGTAAAAAAGTCAACGACATGCATCCCTAGTTTGGCCGTGTCTCTCAGATGGAAACTATCATAACAAAGACAGAAAAGCCTGTTTGTTGGAGCAGTTCGGCCGGGAGGACACCGGATGTTGCTCATAGTGTTTCCATGATATCATTGTCAATTAAAGAGTGCTGCGAGGGTGTTTTTACTGCTAGCCGGCGTTCCCCAGCGACCTGCCAGTGCCTTTCTGCCAGAAAAAGTGTCTATATGCACCCTTATGTGAGTCGGATGAAAGAGGAGAAAATCAATCGGTGATCAACCTCACTTGATGTTGAAGTGGTGGAGGCAGCTCTCACTGAATCAGGTGACATTTACTCTCCTCTGAGACAGGAAGGAGGTCTAATATTTAGTAGTAGTAGTAGTAGAACCTTTATTTATCCAGGAAAATCAATTAAGAACAAATTCTTATTTACAATGATGACCTGACAGGAGGCAAAGGCTTCCTGAGGGGATGGGGTTTGGGAGGAAATAAAAAGACACACTCCGGGCACTACAGAACCCAGGAGACAACACAAACACATATTTAACCCCCTACCCTGCTAGGACTCTGTCAGAGCGTCTCTGCCTCGTGGACCTCCGTCTCTAATGAGATGATTGACTGGTTAAAGACTTTTTATGAGCAAGTCATATGCTAAGAATGGCCGTTTAGACTCCATTAAACTCTGAGGAAGTGTCAAAGGTGATCAGCTAAGCACACATTGACTCTTTGTTCACTGATTGGCTCTATCTGAAGCTTTCATCCTTATCACATGCTCTTATCTTAAGTCCTAAATCATCCCAGCTACTGAGCTCAAATATAAACAGATTTATATCCATGACAACTGGGGTCCATTTCCACCGTGTAATGTGGTTGAGAGCACAGGAAGCAGCATGTGTTTGGACCCTGTGTTGGAATTGTTTGATGTTAATTACGTTGGTTTGGTTTGTGGCAGCACTGGAGCGAACACTTCAGATCACAGGGGCTCCATTAGTTTGTTTGCAAGCCAGGGGGTCCGCGGGGTCTTAGAAAGTATTACAAGTTGATAAATCAATTTAGTGAAAATGAAGGCCATTAAAAGTATTAAACGGCATTTTCCAAGGTATTACATGTTGTAGCTTGTTTTCAATAAGTATATAAATGGTCCAGAGAGGTTGTGTTCTACAGTCTGCCTGAATGTAGTCATGGCGTAGGTGTGTAGTGTGATTCTGTGTAGTTTATTTATGGCATCCCGTTGGATTTGACGTCATCTGAACAGGACATCGCACGCTCACTGCTTGATGGCGAGCGAAGGTCCGTTTACGCCGGTTGCTAAGCAACATCGTTATGGGGAAATGCAAGTCTGCGTCCAAATGGTTGGAAGATAAGGAGGAAGGACAATCAACACTGTATATAGTCAATGTGAGGTGAAGTGTCGCCAAGGTAACCGGTTAGAACTCCAAGTCGCGATGAGGTGTTAAAATGTATGGAAAGAGTCTTAAAAATAAAGTAAAATATATATATAGTATACATGGTAGGAAGAGGCGCTCCGCAGAGCCCTGCCAGCGCCTTTCTGCCAGTAAAAGGTGTTATGTGGATAAGGGCCCTCATTTGGCACTTTCAACAGTAAAAGGCTGACTCACCACTTTACAAAATGTCACCACTGCTAAAGCAACTTTACTGTAACGACTTCCGATAATCTCTGCTTTGATATTTGTTTCTTATCTCGCTGAAAGTGTATTCAGTAGAAAGTAACTTTCAGCACGGCTCCGAATTGGCCAATCAAATACAGGCAACCTGAAATTCCTGATAGATTACTCTGCATAGTAACAGGGGTACAGAGAGGATAAACATGCTTGCCGGGTCTATGCAGGAATCCTGAAGTCAAATGTAAAACCTTTTTAAGACCTTTTTTATTTCCTATTTTGAGATGTGTATATTTTATGTTCTATTCTGTATAATTTCCACATTATGTGCAATGCCTTGTTTACATGCTGCCGTGACGAAAGCAACTCCCAAATTAGGATTATTCAAGTAAATCTAATTTTGTCGAGAGAAAGCGCTGCATTTCTTTTGGTTGAGTTGAAAGGACGATCCACTTACGGAGATAAAAACAAAAGTCCAACGCTCAGCGGGAGCAACATTCAGGGTCGGGCCGGTCAATCGGCTATAACAAATTTAGCTTTATGGTCTTTGTTTTGGTAGCTTCCATCTGACACACACGGGCAAAACAAGCTTCCTCAATTTATCTGAAAATATGTTTTTCAAGCGGCCGCACAAAAAAGTCAAGGAGCTGAGAAGAAAGACGCTTGGCTGACTGAATGTTCTCTGTTCTCATTGGGATCAATTGAGGTTGTTAATGCCTCGCCAAGACGGACTATGCTAGTGTCACTGCTAAATCATCCTGCTGTATGTATAAACAAAAAGGTATACATACATTCAATAAAATAATAAGAAATCTGTTTAATTCAACATCTTCACATCAGTTCACTTCCATTTTCCTTTTTGCAGGTGGAGCGTATTACTTGATATCGAGGAGTCTGGGTCCGGAGTTCGGAGGTTCCATCGGTCTGATCTTTGCCTTTGCCAACGCAGTGGCTGTAGCCATGTACGTGGTGGGCTTCGCTGAAACCGTTGTGGAGCTTCTTGCCGTAAGTCTCCGTGTGCCTTTTGATGCTCTTAGTTCAGGGGTGTCAAACTCGAGGCCTGGGGGCCAAATCTGGTTCGCAACTTCATTTTCTGTGGCCCCACAATAGCTCTGAAAGAATATAATATGTTTATTATACGGTTACATGGCGATTTACAGAAGCAGGTTGCCCATAAACTACATGTCCCACAATGCATCTCAAATTGGACTTTTTTCTCAATTTGACTTTTTTCTCTCCAAAATATGCCTTTTTTCTTAGAATTTCCCCTTTTCTCAGAATTCTTTTTTGTCACTTTATTTGTTTTCAAAATGTCACTTTTTGTATGTCACTTTTCTTTCTTCAAAATTTCACTTAATTTTTTTCAGAATTTGGCTTTTCTTTTTAAATAATTTTGTGACATTCTCACTGAAGAGACTTGCAATTTCTTGCCCTAGACTTCTGCTTTCAGACGTAGTTAATTATGAAGTTATTACCCTATCAGATAATAATCCACTGCAGAGGCTATCATGTAATATCATGCATTATTTTATATATATATAAAATATTTATATATGTATTTTGATATAATCGTCTTAAAGTTACAACCGGCCCTTTGAGTGCAACCATAATTCCTACGTGGCCCGTGATGAAATTGAGCTTGACACCCCTGTCTTACTTCCACTTTGACTCTCTGAGTTCAGTAAACCTGACCTTTCCCATCACCTGCACACTGACAGCTTGCTGCAGAGAGAATTGGTGGCAATGCGACACCCTATGAGCCAAGTTAACTGATACATCACTGTTTATTGGCCCTCCATCTATCCAGCCATCCATTATTATCCTTTAGGGCTGTGGGGGGGCTGGAGCTGATCCATTTACCTTTACAGCAGCTCTGCAAAGCACACACAGAGGGAATCATATACCACAAAACAAACTTTATTTGATGAATTCAGTCTGCTCAAGCGTACATTATTATTACATAAAAGTCGCACAAATAGGGACTGTTCTGTCATATACAGTACGTTATGCTGTTGTGCCACATGTATTGTTGACATTTATGTTTAGTGTTGATTTTTGTTTTAATCTGTTATAACGCCTTGTGTGGAATGCTTTGGCAATACTATGTTTAAAATGTGGTCATGCCAATAAAGCCCTATTGTACTGACTGTGTGTGAGCTCACCATCATTAGACTACTGTCTAATCGTCTGTAAAAATCAAGAACTTTAGCCATTGGGTTTTATTGTTATACTCTTTAACAACTCCATGTTTTGTCTTGCAGGGTGTAGATGCCATCATGACGGATGAAATCAACGATGTCCGCATCATCGGCACCATCACAGTGATCCTTCTGCTGGGCATCTCTGTGGCAGGCATGGAATGGGAGGCCAAGGTAGGAACAAAACCCCATTCCTGGTTAAATGAAGTCGATCTTAAACATTGCTCAAGTGTGGTCCTGGTAACCTGAACTAGGTTAGAAAATGGCAAGAACCTGGCACCTAGAAAATGCCGTCTCTATAGTAGGGTTGCCAGAAACTGACCATGATCAAAATCGATTATTCGGCAGCCCTGGCGAATAATAATCGATTATTCGACTGACCCCCCCCTTAGTTGAAACTAAGCCAGAAAAAAAAAAAAACATAAATAATAATAAAAAAAATATATAAATAAAATCGATTTTTAAAAATAATATTCGATTATGGCGAATATTCGAATAATCGCTGGCATCCCTACTCTATAGTGGCCTATTTACATTTTGATCCCTTTAAAGAATCAAAATAAAGCACCGTTTGGATCTAAAGGCAGAGCAGAGGCATTAGATTCCTGGAAATCCAAATGTTCCCTCGAGCCATCAGACTCGGGACACGCACCACGATTGATTTCAAGATTCAAGATTATTGTCATGTGTGCATAGCTACAGTGTAGTTATGACAATGAACATCTTAGGTCACAGGCAGTGCAACAGTGCAACACAATAAAACCGATACAATAGTGCAAGTAAATAAAATAGAATATAATAGAAATAGTGCAGAATAGTCAAGTAATTGGAATATATATAAGTTGCAAAGGTGTTTGACATAAGAGATCAGCTGTGACTAATAATTTGGTTTATTTTCTTCTCCGTAGGCCCAGATATTCTTGCTCATTGTCCTCATCGCAGCCATCATCAACTACTTCATCGGAACCTTCATCCCCATCAAGTCCAAGGAACCTTTGGGCTACTTTGGCTACGACAGTATGTCCACACACTTAAATGAAACTAGCTGAAATCAACAGAATGAACATATCTACCTCCTGTGTTGGCAACGTTGGCACTGAAGAAGTCTCTGTCCCTGGCCGTACAGTACTCTAATCTCTATCGTATCATCAGGTGCGATCATGTGGGAGAACATGGGTCCGGATTTCCGAGGCGAGACGTTCTTCTCCATGTTTTCCATCTTCTTCCCTGCAGCCACTGGTATTCTGGCCGGGGCCAACATTTCAGGAGACCTCGCTGTAAGTCTACTGAGACGATGCTCATGGGATGGATTTAGATTTATTAGATTGACGCTGTCGAACCGAGCAAACTTAAAGGCCTTTTTATAGATAAGAAATCCCGTGTTTGTGTCGATCGATAGCTTTCGTTGTGTTTTTTGTTGCAGGACCCTCAGCTGGCCATCCCCAGAGGAACCCTTCTGGCCATCGTGATCACAGGAATAGTGTACCTGGGAGTTGCTGTTTCAACAGGTGCAGTGCTATTTGTGATTTAGTCTGTAACTTGGAAAATCTGTAATTCTTTTACATATATCACGAGGCGCTTTCACACCGGAGTACTTTTCCCGTTTAGTTCCGAAAGTTCCTGGAGTTTTGCGTTCACACCAAAAAGAGAACTTAGTTCATGAGAACTTTTCCCCCTTTTTAGTCCCTGCTAGAGAGGTGGTTTCCTGGGAGACAAAAGTTCCAATTTCTATTGGCTGGGCGGATTGCAAACAACGCCCCGTAAAACTCGGAAAAGTTTTGTGAAGCTGCCATTGTATTTCCTCGCATTATTAGCATTAGCATTAGCCCCGCGCACCAACGCAGAGAGACTAAATTATGGCAACACAAAATAAAACATGGGAGCGGTGGAGATGAGGAGGTGTCGGCGTTCTGGCGATTTACTCGGAAGGCTTCAGTAGAAGCTGCTGGGAGTCCCAGCAGCTTCTACTGAAGCCAGTCCCCAACTCCGGGGACTTCCGGCCGGGGACTTCGGGTGGCAGTATACGCCGTGAAGTTGTTTGCGGCCTTCCAGTAAACCCAAAACAGAATTTGTGTAATCTTCCCTCAGGGACTTATTCCGGTGTGAACACGATCTGCTCTTAGTTCCATGGGGGTACTAAGTGCTGGGAACTAAGTACGGCAAAGTACTTAGTGGGAAAGCGGCTATGGTGTCTAACACAGTGTCTGTGCATTTCTCACCAGGCTCCTGTATTGTGAGAGACGCCAGTGGGAATGCTAATGACACACTCAGTTCTGAGTTCATGGCCAACTGCACAGACGCTGCCTGCAAATTCGGCTTTGATTTCTCTTCGTGTAAGAACGATGCTGACGGCTGCAAATTTGGACTCCAAAATGACTTCCAGGTATGAAGGGGCTCAGTCAGGAGACGAGGGCTGGAGAGCTCATAAGATTGCTGTTTGTCGGGTGTAAAAAGTCTAATTCACATTTCGTGTTTGCTTCAGGTGATGAGCATGGTTTCTGGTTTCGGGCCCATCATCTCTGCTGGAATCTTCTCGGCCACTCTGTCCTCCGCTCTGGCCTCGTTAGTCAGCGCTCCCAAAGTTTTCCAGGTGAGATCTGACACAACGTGCATTAAGGCACCTAACGACCCTCAAGATTCAAAGAGTCATTATTGTCATATACACGGTAGCTCCAGAGTAGTTATGGCAATGAAACTTAACTTAAGTCCCAGGCTCATCCTAACACACAACATAAATACATGTAAATAGAATAAGATGAACAAGAACAGAATGTAAAATGAAATGCTGTACAGTGAAACAATATACCGTTAAGAGCAGTTTACCTATAGATTTGGCCAACAGTACATTTTGTAGTTTTTGAACATGAACACCTAAAACTCTTTGTTATTTTTCCACAGGCTTTGTGTAAGGACAACATTTACCCCGGCCTGGGCATGTTCGCCAAAGGCTACGGCAAGAACAACGAGCCCCTGAAAGGATACATCCTGACCTTCATCATCGCTCTGGCCTTCATCCTCATCGGTACGGCTGCACACACTACTCACTAATCATTATCTCTCTGAGTTACCAATAAACCCCACTTAGTATGACCCAAACATCTAGGGGTGGTAGTGTTCAATCAAGAGAACGTTACTTGAGAGGACATCTGGCCGTGACCATAAGGACACATTTAAGATAGTGGTGAAATGGGGCATTTCTAATGAATTGAATAAGGCTGTACGGCCCCCCGAGACAAATGGTTAATTTGTGATATTAGCATTGGATTGATATAGGACATTTAAATTACCTTTTTAATAAGTGAATAATTAATAGTTACTTTGGATTGAATAGACCAATTAGTTCAAGCTTGTCCCTTAATTCCCTATAATTAGTGCTAAATTACACAGTTATTCCCTTTTTTGAACATTATTATGAATTATTACGAACTAATGGTCCCCTATAAAAAGGCATAATGCTTACAGTATATGCAGAACATGGTCTGATGGGGCGAGAATCATTCCATCACAAGTATCTCAACCCAATCTTATAGATATAATATTTTGCACTGGTCCCAAGTATTTGATGGTCTAAACCAGTTTCCGTTAGCCGGTAATTACCGGACTATGACCGGTAAAATATGCTGAAGACCGGCAAATCTAAATCTCTCCCGTCAAAATGTCCGGTCAAAAAAATGTCCCCTTAGCGCAATACCGCATCAGTTGCGCCACTTATGTGACAGACAAGAAGAGCCGATACGCTACATGCACAGTCACTTCCTTTCTACTGTCTGACATTCCATGTGGAGAAAGAGATGTATCCTCCTGAAGGGGACATTCTGACCCCTCATGTAAACAAATGCTTAATGCTGCGCTATACTTTTGCTGCCACAGCAACGCTTATAGGTGTCCTTTGATACGCAGGCAGTCGTATCATTAGCTAGATCTGATCGATATGGACATAAACGCGAGTAAAGTATAATCTGGCGAGAGAGAGAGATCAGCTCAGCTGCGGAGCAAAACACACACTTCAAGTTAGACCTAACACACTTAGGTATTTTATCTACCGCTGGAACAAGCTAAACTAGTTATACATATATTTATTCTTCACTGTCGGGTCACCCATTACTGGATCAGTGAGCTGCACGAGACGATACTGACAGGAGGGAGAGAGAGAGGCTCCATTTTTTTTTTTTGTATCCAAAGTTACTGTACACTTTTGAATAATGTAGTTCATCTACTATAATCAGTTTGTTTAATATAGAGTCGTTATCAATTTGTTTTAAAGCTCAATAAATAACAAAGTAGACCTTTGACCGGCACTTTTCTCATTTTGTCCGGAAGATTCCAACTTTAATTAACGGAAACTCTTGTGTAAACTGTAAAGCATTGTCCGATTTATTGACCTAACGACTCAAATAAATCAAAAATAATAGCCTTTTGTTTTCCTCTTGCAAACGAAGGAGGAAAAGAGGACAGGAAATGTGATGGTGATTAATTTTAATTGTACCGTTTCATGTGTTCTTCTTGCAGCCCAGTTGAACATTATTGCCCCCATCATCTCCAACTTTTTCTTGGCTTCCTACGCCTTGATCAACTTCTCCGTGTTCCACGCTTCACTGGCTAACTCCCCAGGTAAGATCAAAAGCAGAGAAATGTGCCGAGTTGTAGAGTTAGGATCATTAGAGATTGTTAAAAACCAGTCGTATGGTTTTTAACAATGATTGGAAATGATGGGATTCAAAAGGAATCACATGTCCAAGTGTTCTCACAGCTTAGAGTCTTTAGCGGATCAGAAGCCAGAGAGATGTACTGCAGTCGCACTTGCATGAACAACTCCATTTTGCCACAGGAACATTTCAAATTTCTATTCTGTAAACTTTTAGGGTGTTTTCAAATGTTTCCAAAATTAAAGCTTTAGATTTTTTTGTTATTCAAATTGTTAGGATTTCACTTTGACAGAACAGCAGCAAGCCTTGTCCAACATCAAAGTAAACGTTTTACTTAAACCCATTACTTTACTGTCAGTGTAGCGATGACGCGATATTATTTAATATCGTTGAAAATGACATGAAATCCCAGTGCAGTAATCGGCTGTTGGTGGTCAGTTGTTTTTGATTCCCATATGCTCCAATCACGACATCACTATACAGATCGTTAAAATATACTACTACTATTGTTCCCAACAGATGACTCATTTTATTTGATGCGCTGAGTCATAGTTACGAGTCATGGTTTAGTGTTGTATTGGAGCAATAGGCTTTTTAATTTGTATTGAGCTGTTATGTCTGGCATCGGAACCGTTACCTGGTAGCATCATCTACAGCAGGGGGGTCGAACTCGAACACACCGTGGGCCAAAATAAAAAAAATCGGTACAAGTCGAGGGCCGGACTGGTTCAATGTTTATTGAATGAACTTATTGCACATATTAAACCTGGAACTTACAAAGCTTAAATCATTGCCTATAAAAACAACATTAAATAATCCGTTGCATTCATTTCTTATGGCTCTATCTGCAGAGTCATTTCTTATGATTACATTTCCCCACAGGCCAACAACAGCTTCAACAAAACATTTCCCTCAAAGAGAAACCAAACATCAAATCAAGTTGTATTTATATAGCACATTTTTAAAACGATTTTTGGTCGATATACAATAAAAATACTTTACAATAAAAACACTTACAAATACAACAGCACAAATAAAAAATCACACACAGGGAAATGTCAGGAGTCGTGCTCTGCCCTGACATTACATTACATTTAGCTGACGCTTTTATCCAAAGCAACTTACAATAAGTACATTCAACCAGGAAGACACAACCTTGAAGAAAACAGGTATAAGTACCGTCATTTTCGGACTATAAGCCGCACTGGACTATAAGCCGCAGGTGTTTTAATGTTTAATTACCGTATGTAAGCAGTCCAGCCTTTCGGAACCCGTTGGTGATCGTGGATGTTTTGACACTTCTCCACGCCGTCAGGATCCACTCGCAAACTTGAGCGAAAGTTTATTTTCGCATGCGACCAGTTTTGGTGAATGATTTATCGCCGCTAGTCATCCACGCCTCCCACTGAACGAAGGGTTTGTGCATGAAAACTTCCTTTGCACAAACTGTCTCGCTCTCGTAATGTCCGTCTGTCTTGCTCTCGTTCTGTCTCTCGGTTCCACTTTTACTTTGGCGCGCTACCTGTCTCTCTCTTTTCCGGCCTCCAGCTTTTCCTGCTGGAGCCCGCCGCTTAAAGGTGGCGGGCGCGGACCGGCCATAGAGCCCATAGAGTTAAAGGTGGTGGACTGTAACCTGTAAAATCCATAGATTTAGGAGGTCCCCTAGTGGCCGTTAGCTGTAAAAATCCATAGATTAGCCGCACCGTTATATAAGCCGCAGGGTCGGAAAATGGGAAAAAAGGCACGGCTTATAGTCCAAAAATTACGGTACATCAGGTTTCATAGAGCTAAAACATTTCAAGTGCTACTCAACTGGCTATAGATAAGCCAGTCCTTTATTAGTATATAAGTGCTTTGTTGTCACAAGAAACAAAGGGCAGAAGGAAACAAACTCAGTTTGCTGCTGGGATGCTAGTTCAGATACTTGGCATCTCATCTCGGGTGCAAGTCATCAATGTTTGGGCTCAGGCTCTGAGCGGAGGAGACCCTCAGGATGGAGTGAAGGTGTGAGAGCAATATACCGGCGGGCCAGATCTAATAGGAATTAGAAATTATCCTGCGGGCCGAAATGAAATCCACCACGGGCCTGATTTGGCCATCTGTACTTTTTGTGGGTATTTTAATTAAAAATCCAGATTGGTATTGCGCTCCAATGGCTTCTATCAGGATAGTTTTGCTTATATTTGTCCATGTTTTGAGATATGCGTGTGTCTCCAATCCACTGGAGTTTAACCTGTGATAGAGGTGTACACAAATAAAACCATGAACACTTGAACAGACACTGTTTCCAGAAAGAGTGTTACTGAATAGCGAAGAAGACCAATGAACAAAATAAGATTAGCCGGCTCCTGGAAACCACTTAAGGATTAACTTTAACTTCCATAGCTCATGTGACGACAGGTCATAATGAACCTTTGTCTTGCTAATGAGCTCTGGGAAAGGAAGGATCCGAGAGGATCAGGTGTGAGTGATAACAAGTCTGTAATGGCTCCATCATGGTTAATGTCCTCATCTCTCTCGCTGTCTCCTTTCAGCTGTCGTATCAATGTTATAGATATAAATGTAATAGATCTGAGTCGGGACATGTGATATATGTAACAAGTAGCTGGTGCAAGTACCTTATCATAGTTTATCAAATTGAATAAAACCACAAACCAAAGCTGTTTCTATCTTTTCAAATGTCTGATCTTAACTCCATCTGATACAATAGCCGCTTTCACACCAAGTACTTTGCCGTACTTAGCTCCCAGCACTTAGTTCCCCCCTTGGAACTAAGAGCCGATCGCGTTCACACCGGAATAAGTCCCTGAGAGAATATTAGGCAAATGAAGCCGCTGACGTCACTTCTTCTTCTTCTGCTTTGGGTTTACTGGCAGGCCGCAAACAACTTCACGGCGTATACTGCCACCCGGAGTCCCCGGCCGGAAGTCCCCGGAGTTGGTGACTGGCTTCAGGAGAAGCTGCTGGGACTCCCAGCAGCTTCTCCTGAAGCCAGTCACCAACTCTGATCCAACGCCGACACCTCCTCATCTCCACCGCTCCCATGTTTTTTTTGTGTTGCCATAAGTTAGTCTCTCTCCATTAGTACGCAGGGCTAATGCCAGTAAATACAATGGCAGCTTTAAAAAACTTTTACGGGGCGTGTTTTTTTGCAATTCGCCCAGCCAATCAAAAAATTGGAACTTTTTTCTCCCCAGGAAACCACCTGCTCTCTAGCAGGGACTGAAAAGGGGGGAAAAGTTCTCATGAACTAAGTTCTCTCTTTGGTGTGAACGCAAATTCCCAGGCACTATCGGAACTAAACGGGAAAAGTACTCCGGTGTGAACGCGCCTCTTGTGTAGAAAGATTTGGTCTGATAAGGGATTCAGTAATACTTTAGATTACATTTTTCCTGGAAAGAAGTGGAAACTTAAATCTAAGACACAGATGGTGAAAGGCAGACGATCACATGGTGGGCATGTGAGGACATATCTCCATTTCTTTGGACACTGAGAATATCTTACTGAAATGCATCTCCAGTAGTGGATCTCTTGTATATTGAGTTGTTTGCTTTTTCCCCCACAATACCAAAGCTCTAGCAGAACTCCAGGTACAGATTCTCTATCGGCTTCTATTTCCTCCAGCCAGGTCATAAAATCACACGGACCTAAATGGTACACGACTAAATTAGAGGCGAGCAGTAATACACACATTATCTTGTGGATTGTACTGCCTCTGCAAACACTTCTACCCATTCGGTGTTCTCTCCCCGCTCATGGGGCTGAGACGACGTACCCTTTATGTCCTGTGCTTTGATTTAGCCTCTTGTCATTGTGTAACTGCACACAGTCTCCCATCACTAAAATCCTCCTAGTCTAGTTTCTGTGGAACCCAGTAAACACATACGGCGTCTAATAGCTGGTATAACCTTCAGGCTGCTAACTCCCGTGTGTTAACCTCAGCCCATATCCAACCATAACGTTATCCATGCATTTAACAGCAACGTGAACTATTCTAAGACCATGATAATACCTATGACAATGTCTCCACAATATGTCCTAATTTCAAACGACAGGTCCGACTTAATTGGGTTAAGGAGTCCTTGACTTTACTCAACCTTAACATGAAGTTCATCTCCTCACTTTTACCATTATTATTATTAATATTTCAAACATTATGAAACGGTTTGTGACGAGCTCTCGAAGGGGTTTTTGTTGGCGATGTCGTGACGTGTTTTCCTCGCTGCTGCAGGATGGCGTCCCAGCTTCAAATACTACAACATGTGGGTGTCTCTGGCCGGAGCGGTCCTGTGCTGCGTGGTGATGTTCGTCATCAACTGGTGGGCGGCTCTGCTCACCAACGTCATCGTGCTGGGGCTGTTCATCTACGTCAGCTACAAGAAGCCAGGTGAACTATATTTCCTGTTTTCTAACATATAATCCGTGGAGTTTTCTGATGGAGCAACTAGAAAACTATGTTGTGCTTTTGGCCACAGCTGACTATACATGTACTGGACTTCTTTCTGCAGATTGATATGACTAAACGTGGTCTTTGATCAGAGCATTCTTAGCAACCGTCTGTTATACCTAGCAACAGTCTGCTATTAAGAAATAACAGACCGCAGAATTTCCAAACTAAACCATCAAACCTTTTTACTCGACAAATCATTTCAACATCGCTGAAGCTATGTTCACATGATGCAACAAGTAGATATATAACAAATTATGATTCTTGACCAAAATGATCAAATGTATTAATTTAATATTCCTTGTTAGATGTGTTGCTACAGTAACATGAACTCGTAAAGAAAAACATATTTTAGTCTGTGGTCAGTGAGCACAGCACAGGATTAGGGGGTCTTAGAAAGTATTAAACGGCATTTTTTAAGGTATTACATTTTGTAGCTTGTTTCCTATAAGTATATAAATGGTCCAGAGAGGTTGTGTTCTACAGTCTGCCTGAATGTAGTCATGGCGTAGGTGTGTCGTGTGATTCTGTAGCTTATTGATGGCATCCCGTTGGATTTGACGTCATCTGAACAGGACATCGCGCGCTCACTGCTTGATGGCGCGCAAAGGTCCGTTTACGCCGGTTGCTAAGCAACATCGTTATGGGGAAATGCAAGTCTGCGTCCAAATGGTTGGAAGATAAGGAGGAAGGACACTCAATACTGTATATAGTCAATGTGAGGTGAAGTGTGTCGCCAAGGTAACCGGTTAGAACTCCAAGTCGCGATGAGGTCTTAAAATGTATGGAAAGGGTCTTTAAAGGTCTTACTTTGACTTCAGGATTCCTGCGTAGACCCTGTAATACGAAACTAGCATATTTTGTTTCAGAACAAAAACATTTTTTTCAATAAAAATATTCAATATTTTGATAATGAGCTAAATATCTGACAGATCTAAATACGTTGTTCAGAGAAGACTATGCCTTATCCTGGAAGAAGTTTGACAAACTAATATTTTATTTTCAAGAACAAAAGCTTAGAAAATATTCAATAATGTAGATTAACTACAACAGAGCTCATGGGGTGTTGTACTGACACATTTTAAAGATGCTCTAAATAAGTGTTACAGACACATCATGATGACTTGTATTCCTTTCTTTCTGCATGTGTTGTTGCACATATAGAATTGCTAACAAATAACAGACAGAAATGACTGGGCCTTGTGTGTGCCGTGGCATTTTTAAAAACATTGCCTGCTGCCATCATGAAGTGAAACTAGTAAACAAAGTGTGACTGAATACATCCCGCTGCTACACAACACACATGTGTGCACCTCTGCAAACACAAAGCAGCTCTGAACACACACCTGTGTGCACACTCAGTTTGACACGCAGCTACACACACATGCGAGGCCTTCCCTTGCCTGTGACACCACATGGGTCGCTGCTCTCTGTAAACACGCCGTGTGTTTCTGCCCGCATGCGTCCTCCTCTCCAGATGTGAACTGGGGCTCCTCCACCCAGGCGCTGACCTACCACCAGGCCCTCACACACACTCTGCACCTCAGCGGAGTGGAGGACCACGTCAAGAACTTCAGGTACAACACACAGCCAAGCACCCCCACGAGACACACACACACACACACACACACACACACACACACACACACACACACATCTGCAGTTACCAGCATTACAGTTGGACTAGGCTAATTGTAGTTTCTATTTAAACAAGGACCACGCATACCAATACGGTTTTATGCCAGACTTTAGCTAATAGCTCGTTTCCATCTGCAGCCCCGTATCTTATTACGTATTTCACCAGATACAGCCAATCATAATCAGGCAGACATCTGTTAGCATGCTGAAGTATAAGCGATAGCCTCACGTTTCAGTGCTGATACATCACATTTGTTTACTTTACATTTCATTTAGCCGAAGCTTTTATTCAAAGTAACTTCAAGCGCATTTAACCCACGAAGAAACGAACATAATAAAGCAAGAATCCTTCAAAATGAATCGCTTTGAATAATCAAAACCATTATATTATTTATGATTTAATATCCTCCCAGGCTGTTGTTTCTGATGCTTATAATATAAATAAAACAATCTGATTCATGATGTTGAACACACCTGAAGCCGGTAGTGTTATTATTACGTATCAGAGATTATGTTGCCAGGGCAGCAGAGCGAGCAGAGATTAAAGTCTCTGGTTGTCTTCAGGAGGACTCTGAGCTCCTTCTTGTCTCCTCTCACCGCCTCCATTAAATCTCACGGTGCTTAACATATTCTCTTTGATGTGCGCTACTCTGCTCCGTATTTGTCCTGTGCTAAAGTCCAGAGGTCGCCGTGAAGGTCAGGGCGAAGAGGGGCTGCACTTTTAGAAGCTAGTCATGCTGTTAATGTCAGAATTCAATAGTGATGTATACAGTAGAAATGCTGATGTGTGTGTGTGTGCAGACCCCAGTGTTTGGTGATGACGGGATACCCCAACTCTCGCCCTGCTCTCCTGGATCTGGTCTACAGCTTCACCAAGAACGTGGGCCTGATGATCTGCGGTCACATCCGCACGGTGAGGAGAAACCCTCTGGTTGGCCTTTAGGCGATGTTAACAGAAAGGAACTTGATAGTAGCGACAAAACTCCCACTGAACAGTCGCTTAGGGGCTAAGGTCGCCTCATCGCTTAGGGGCTAAGGTCGCCTCATCGCTTAGGGGCTAAGGTCGCCTCATCGCTTAGGGGCTAAGGTCGCCTCATCGCTTAGGGGCTAAGGTCGCCTCATCGCTTAGGGGCTAAGGTCGCCTCATCGCTTAGGGGCTAAGGTCGCCTCATCGCTTAGGGGCTAAGGTCGCCTCATCGCTTAGGGGCTAAGGTCGCCTCATCGCTTAGGGGCTAAGGTCGCCTCATCGCTTAGGGGCTAAGGTCGCCTCATCGCTTTGGGGCTAAGGTCGCCTCATCGCTTTGGGGCTAAGGTCGCCTCATCGCTTTGGGGCTAAGGTCGCCTCATCGCTTAGGGGCTAAGGTCGCCTCATCGCTTAGGGGCTAAGGTCGCCTCATCGCTTAGGGGCTAAGGTCGCCTCATCGCTTAGGGGCTAAGGTCGCCTCATCGCTTAGGGGCTAAGGTCGCCTCATCGCTTAGGGGCTAAGGTCGCCTCATCGCTTAGGGGCTAAGGTCGCCTCATCGCTTAGGGGCTAAGGTCGCCTCATCGCTTAGGGGCTAAGGTCGCCTCATCGCTTAGGGGCTAAGGTCGCCTCATCGCTTAGGGGCTAAGGTCGCCTCATCGCTTAGGGGCTAAGGTCGCCTCATCGCTTAGGGGCTAAGGTCGCCTCATCGCTTAGGGGCTAAGGTCGCCTTATCGCTTTGAGGCGTTTCAAGTAAAAGAGTCCTGTAGAGACGTCATAGCTTAAAGATGTTTCGTGACTCAAATAAACAAACAACAACTTCAAACTGTCCACACATGTTCGAGCCAGCTCAGGCCACCTGTTGTTTGCTGGGAATTTTGTTTTGACAAGAGGTTGTCAAAACAAAATTCCCAGCAAACAACAGGTGGCCTGAATACCAATAAACCACACCCATGTGACCATTGCCATGAATTGCAATTAAATACAAATGTGCGCAATCTAAAATCATAACAAGAATGGAAATAATTAACTCGCGCTAAATAAGCATTTTGGCTCCTTCTCTCATCGTTAGGGATGTTGTTTTGAAGTGGAAGTAAATAAATAATCATCTGTCTTTTTTATCCCGTCATAAAGCTATGTTCAAAAATCTGATCATGCTCCAAAATAACATCTGTCAAAAGTACTTCAGGCGGCGGAGCATTTCCAAGTGCAGTTAAACTTAAACGGCTTCAACCTAACGAGCATACTTTTTGAATAGTAAAAAGGAAAAGCTTGATTTTGCACATTAAACTGTAAGCATTCACAGCACATGGTAAAAGGACTCCATGCATTCTCCCTCACACTATTGCACTGTCTGAGCCGAAGTTATGATTATGTTAGGCTGATAGTAGCTTAATGCAGCCCTTGTGTTAATTATGGAGTAATAATTCCTTAACCATTCATTCTTTATTGTAAAACCTCTCCTTTATTAGGGTTAGGGTTCATGTTAACCCTTTCCCATTTATTAAACTGATAGCTTGGTAACATTTCACATAGTATGTGTTTGAATGAATGGATTATGTTTGCCTGTGATCTGGTAGAAGGTTAGTTTCTATCTGAATATGCCACGGTAAATACAGCCTGTGCAGATAACTGCTTTATTTCTGTTTCATTCTAGTCAGGGCTCATTAGGTCCTGTTAACTTCACCTTGAATATTCCCACAATGCTGCACTGTAGGCTTAACACCATGATGTGCCCCTGGATCGGATTACAGCCGTAAATCTATCATTTAGTGGATGTGTAAAGTCCTCACTTACTCTTATGGCGCATTTCCACTGCAGGGCCTCGCACGGCTTCGTACGGTACAGTTAGGCCTCGGTAGGCCAGGCTCACTTTATGCTGCGTTTTCATTACAGTTTAGTAGCTGGGGCAGTAACTATAGTAACGCAGTGTAGGCGGAGCCATGACGTCATTTTCAATGCGAAACACAAAACCAACATCAGCCGTTAGTTAAAGTATTAGTTAGTTAAAGTTAGTTAAAGTATTTAGTTAGTTAGTTAAAGTATTTACTAAGAAAGTTTGTCATTTCTTTGACATGTTTGTTAAAGTTAGTTAAAGTATTTACTAAGAAAGTTTGTCATTTCTTTGACATGTTTGACACTTATGTTTGGGCCCTTTGATGGTCAGGTAAATTATACCTAACTGTCCATTTCTAAGACCTACCATCTCCAATCAAGTCGTATTCAACATGCTCAGCTTTTAGCTTATTTTTCAATCATTCCACAGTATTACACTTGTTTATTCACAACTGTCGTCTGAGTAGTTCTGGATTAAATAAAAACCATACAGCTGATAATCCTTTTCAATACCAACATGTCTTTAAATATGTGAATACAAGTAAAAAAAGTGCCAATATTGGCTTTTTGAGCCGTAACGAGGCCAATGTCAAAGTAAGGATGATCTCCTTCAACAGTTACTTATCAGGCTTCCTGTTCTTGCTCTGAGGAAGTTCATTGTTTATTTAATTTAAGATCATTTTCCCTTTAACGCTTCATCACAGTTGTGGGATGTCTTACCTGTGTTTTGACGGAGGTATGAACACATCACTGGTCCTCAGCGGAAACCGTTGATGCGTCTGTTCCACTCCTGAATACACGGTTTAAAAAGCCTTTTGCAATTCCCCTGCCAGCCATAACTGCTCCACAATGGAAGGCCATTTTGAATTGTATGGCTCTGTGCAGTGAAGCAGCTCTGTGTTTCTGATCTGTTAAACATCCTCAGCTAATGGCATTACAGATTCCTCGCTGAAGAGCAGCTTTTCTTCAGAAGTAAACGACAATTTTGAAGAGGACATTCCCGAGTAAAATAAGCTTTCTGTGATGACTAACCCGTTTAAATATAGACGTACAGAATTCCAAGCAGGGCTGTGAGATGAGTTACATGTTCTGTGTGTGTCCACAGGGCTACAGGAGGCCAAACTTCAAAGACCTGGCTAACGATCAGGCGCGGTACCAGCGCTGGCTCCTGAAGAACGAGACCAAGGCCTTCTACACACCGGTGTTTGCAGAGGACATGAGGCAGGGCGCTCAATATCTGCTGCAGGTAGGAGGACAGAGTTTCAACCAATCGCTGACAGGCAAACACTGTTCAAGACTCCAACAACTCTGTTTGTGGCTGTTGATGAGCGCATGTTTATTATGGCACATTCTTTAAAAATACACGACGATATCACTTTATTGTCAAGATAAAGTGTGACATGTTTCTTGAATCACGGCAGCTCCGTTTGCAACTTCAAACAACGACAAATGTTAAGACGCAACACAAGTGAAAGAGACATTTAAACTAGGGCTGTCAAGTTAACGCGTTTATACAAAAAAAGTTTACCGCCACTAATTATTTTAACGTGCGATTAACGCATGTGTATTTGTCCTCGGCCCGCCCCGTAGTCTCAGAGCCCAAAGGCTTGACGTTATTGTTGTTGTAGATATGGATACAAAAAAGGTGAGTTAAACAGCAAGCCAAGCACCCAGCTGATGCTGACAGCCTCGCTCCTGCCGCTCGTTGCGGCAGACCAGGCGTTACTCTCATCTATTAGATATAAACTGTTTAAAAAGTTTCCAAAAGGAATGAAGAATTGGGAAAACACAAATGATAGAAATCGCCCCCTGTTGGGATTATTTTATATTTTGTCGTAGCCTACAACTCTCATGAAAAGACTCTCTTAATCTTTCCCTACTCTAATCTCCATGCCCATTGGTTACTAATGAGCATCACATGAGTATAGCTTCATTCTAAAAACAGTCATTTTTTGTCTAACGCTGCTCAAACTGGAGATAATTTGGGACTATTTTAAGCTGCTGATTAATCTACATTTGCTATAGTGAGTATTTGTGGCAGCGGGACGGTGTACGTGGGAGTCTAAATATATGTGTTCATGCAAGCGGAGGACACATGACTCCTTGGAATGTATCCAGCCTTGTTGAATCCGAGTGCAGGAGTGATTGAGTTTGATTTCTCGTCCCTCTCCAGGCTGCTGGTCTGGGCCGCCTGAAGCCCAACATGCTGGTGATGGGCTTCAAGAACGACTGGAGGGACGGAGACATGATGAACGTGGAGACCTACATCAGCATGATCCAGTAGGTGGAGCCTAGAGACACTCCCTGGAGGAAGCACAGGGGTTTAGCCTTTGCAACAACAACAAATTGAAAATGCATTTTTGTATCTGGATTAGATTATTATTTCCCTCCCTGTAAATGACTTTGTTTAGTTGTTACCCTTTTAGATTAGGTTTTTTTGTACAATTTGAGATGTATTTAACATATTTATTTAGTCAATTCCACATAGGATTTAAGTTATTTGATCAAAAACTACTGGGAGAACTATTGTTTTTGTCATAAGCTATGTGCATTCGAGTTACCAATTAATGTCTAAACATAAATGATTGTCTTCAATGCCATCTTCAGACCATCTACCGTACTTTTCGGACTATAAGCCGCGACTTTTCCCCCCATTTTTGTTGTACAGCTAGCGGCCACTAGGGAACCTCCTAAATCTATGGATTTCACAGGTAAAATTAACCACCTTTAACGCTATGGGCTCTATGACCGGTCCGCGCCCGCCACCTCTAAGCGGCGGGCTCCAGCAGGAAAAGCTGGAGGCCGGAAAAGAGTGAGACAGGTAGCGCGCCAAAGTAAAAGTGGAACCGAGAGACAGAACGAGAGCGAGACAGACGGACAATTTAGCTGCTGTGGCTTATATGACGGTGCGCTTTATAGTCCGAAAAGTACGGTACATGCACACACACCTATAGAACACACTACAGGAGAGGGAACACCCCAAGGAGCATAATACGGCCCCTTTAAATGTCAAGCTCTGAAGTAATCGAGTATAATGATGAGGTGTGTTGTCAACAGATGGCCCAGTGAGAGAAGGTCTAGCGCCCTTTGAGGTACTGTAATGTCCATTAGTGAGGCTCAGGGGTAGGACACGCAATCGTCACTTTGACCTAGAAGTTAGCGCTGCTGGTGCTGTGAACAGAACCGGGTCCCCCCCATGTGAAGCCCGTTTCCCAGCAGCAGTTATGTGAGTGAAGGAGTTACTGATTGTAACATTAAGGGATTACTGCATTAGAGCTGAAGGCCAGGGATGCTTCATTAAAACCACGCTAATCTCTCAGCAATGTGCCCTCTGCCTCCGCTGAGACGCAGAGTCCACACCACCCTCTCTCCCTTCACGTGTGAACCTGCTGTCCATCTGTCCTCCTGTTGAACTGTCCATCATTCGGTCTCTTGTTTTAACCACTGCTGATTTTAAATATTTTGATTTCTCTGTTCTCCTCCCCAGTGATGCCTTTGACTTCCAGTTTGGTGCTGTTATTCTGCGCCTGAAGGAGGGGCTCGATGTGTCTCATATCCAAGGACAAGGTATAACACACACACACACACACACACACACACACACACACACACACACACACACACACACACACACACACACACACACACAACATGGTCAAGGAAGCGTTCAGATATATATGTGTAATATTTGACGTGGAACACAATATGCCATACGTTTATGTCACAAGTCAAATAATCAAATTGAAAGCCAACCACCATATTGTTCTCAAATCTAATTGTTGTTGTTTTGAACTCACCCTCACTTTGTCTTATTCCCACCGTCCTCTCCATCTGTTCACTTCCTCCCAGATGAGCTGCTGTCCTCCCAGGAGAAGTCGGGGATGAAGGATGTGATCGTGTCCATCGACACCAGCAAAGACTCTGACGCTGACTCGTCCAAACCCTCCTCCAAAGCCACCAGCCTGCAGAACAGCCCCGCCCCGCAGAAAGGTAGCTCGAACCTTCACACTTATCTACCATGCAGCGAAATACTCTTACTTAGTAACAGAGTATTCCTACACTCTGGTACTTCTACTTTTACTCGAGTACAAGATCTGAGTACTTCTGCTTTTACTCGAGTACAAGATCTGAGTACTTCTGCTTTTACTCGAGTACAAGATCTGAGTACTTCTACTTTTACTTGAGTACAAGATAAGAGTACTTATTCCACCTCTCCTGTCAACATGTATTATTTAAAGCATCTCTATTATTGTGTAGGTCCTGGCACATGCTTTACAAGCAGCTGATCAAATTTGGAAAGTTAAAAAGAGTGAAATTATGAATATTGATGCTGATTGGAGAAATATAAATACTGTAGAGGACGGCTTTCCCCCCAGGAAATCAGTTGAACACAAGTCCCTGAGATCCCTCTTAATCCATCAATGGCTGCCTTTGTTGTCCCTCCACACACACACACACACACATGCACGCGCACACACACACACACACACACACACACACACACACACACACACACACACACACACACACACACACACACACACACACACACACACACACACACACACACACACACACACACACACACACACACACACACAGGAAGTGGCCTCAGCGACCCATGACTCCAGTGGTCCCACAGGATGTATTGGTACCACCCACGCAACTTTGAGCAAGCAAACAAGCAAAGTGTTCCCAGAGCCCCCCACCGGCGTCCAGTCTGGAGTCATGACGACGTTTCTTAAGAGTATTTAATAATAATATGGTATTGTTGTTACATTTGATCAAGCTTTACGGACACGGATCAGCCTTATTGTATCGTCTTGTTGTGGGATGAGCTCCGTGGACGCAGGACAAAATTATGTCATGGTTGAAGTACAGGTACAATATTCCATCTGTTCAACGAATTCCCCTGACTACATGGCACCCAAATCTACTTATCACATTTAAACTTGAGTTCTATTCCCCAGAATATCTCTGAGACAGTTTTCTGTTTAGCTCCTGCTTCAATGACCATTTACATAAACTCAAATGTCTTCCCAGTTCGTCTGTTGTCTTGACACATTTGCAAACTTCCATAATACAACAGCCTTTCGATCACAGAGTCCCTGTGGAGCTGAAGAAGCTGTATTCTGCTCAGGAATGAGTTGTACGACAGGAATATGAATGTGTCAGTTTGGTTACACATTAGTGATTACAACTACAGAGGGGCCACACACACTGTTGGCTTGGTGTAGTGTGCATTAAGGTGAATGCTTTGATTTGGGTAATCCTCTTAGTTCCAGCCTGAGCCGTCATTAACACACTGTGTGCACATTTCATTCCACTCTGAATCACACTCGCGCTCTGTGAGAATTTCATCTGAAACCAGGCGTAGAGCCAGGATATTGGAACAGTAGATTTAGTCCCCTCGCGTGTCTGGGGGTGCAGGAATCAGTCCTTAAAATCTGAAATGAGTCGGCATTCTACCACTTCAAGTCACCTCGTCTCAGTTTTTGGGTGAAATAAGGTCTGTGGTTAACACAAGTTGAAGAGATATCTACGTTGTGTTCTACAACATAAAATACGTCAATAAATTCCCCACTTCTGAATATCAGAAGCTTCTACATGTCTGAATGAGACAACTTAACGTCTTCACGCCTAACATTAGCCACCTTTAGCTTAGCGGTGGTGACGTGAAGTCATGTGACCGTGCCGTAGTTCCTTTATAGCCCAACATTAGCCACCTTTAGCTTAGCGGTGGTGACGTGAAGCCATGTGACCGTGCTGTAGTTCCTTTATAGCCCAACATTAGCCACCTTTAGCTTAACGGTGGTGACGTGAAGTCATGTGACCGTGCCGTAGTTCCTTTATAGCCCAACATTAGCCACCTTTAGCTTAGCGGTGGTGACGTGAAGTCATGTGACCGTGCTGTAGTTCATTTACAGCCCAACATTAGCCACCTTTAGCTTAGCGGTGGTGACGTGAAGTCATGTGACCGTGCCGTAGTTCCTTTATAGCCCAACATTAGCCACCTTTAGCTTAGCGGTGGTGACGTGAAGCCATGTGACCGTGCTGTAGTTCCTTTATAGCCCAACATTAGCCACCTTTAGCTTAACGGTGGTGACGTGAAGTCATGTGACCGTGCCGTAGTTCCTTTATAGCCCAACATTAGCCACCTTTAGCTTAGCGGTGGTGACGTGAAGTCATGTGACCGTGCTGTAGTTCATTTACAGCCCAACATTAGCCTCCTTTAGCTTAGCGGTGGTGATGTGAAGCCATGTGACCGTGCTGGAGTTCCTTTATAGTCCAACATTAGCCACCTTTAGCTTAGCGGTGGTGATGTGAAGCCATGTGACCGTGCTGTAGTTCCTTTATAGCCCAACATTAGCCACCTTTAGCTTAGCGGTGGTGACGTGAAGTCATGTGACCGTGCTGTAGTTCCTTTTATAGCCCAACATTAGCCTCCTTTAGCTTAGCGGTGGTGACGTGAAGCCATGTGACCCTGCCGTAGTTCCTTTATAGCCCAACATTAGCCACCTTTAGCTTAGCGGTGGTGACGTGAAGTCATGTGACCGTGCTGTAGTTCCTTTATAGCCCAACATTAGCCACCTTTAGCTTAGCGGTGGTGACGTGAAGTCATGTGACCGTGCTGTAGTTCCTTTATAGCCCAACATTAGCCGCCTGTAGCTTAGCGTAGTTGATGTGAAGTCACGTGACCATCATGCAGTTCTGTATTATCTTGTTACGATTTATTTTACATTCAAATATCATAAAGTGGTGTTAATATGTGGAGATTAACCTGCCAAACTAAACGTGTAAATATCATGAATATGTGTTTGTCACAGATATTTTTCTCTGCAATACTCCAAAATCCTTTGGGAAAATTCAATTGCTTTTTTTATTATGTTAACTTTGGGTCCGCCTATAATAAAAAAAAATCCTCACTGCACCACTCTGTTAGCGTGAGTCTGCAAATGGCCCGAGAGGTTTCAGAGATCTTGAGTCAGCACAAAGCTCACAGATAGCGGTGTGTGTCATTATACATTATTTAATAACTGTGCTGTTGCAACTTCATCGTGGGGGTTGTAAGTTGACGGCACATCACATCAACATTTCACCTTAATTCAGAGTTTGTTCCCTCTTCTTTTTTCCCACAGATGAAGAGGACGATGGCAAAGCTCCAACTCGGCCCCTGTTGAAAAAAGGCAGGATTTCCACTTTACTGTGTTGCCCTAATCCTTGTCTTTCTGCTCTCTCTTCCTATCGCCTTGCTCTGTTTGGACTGTATTAACATGCCGTCCTCTCCCTGCTGTCTCTGTCTCGTCTCTCCACGTCATTCTTCTCGGCTTTGGGGAATAACGTTTTTCCTTCTCTCCTCTTCCTCCTGCTCTCTTAACAGTCTCCGGCTTGTAGCACTGAAGCTGTGTGTGATAGTTCCGTCCAAGTCTCAAGTATTAAATGTTGTGTGTGCCAACATTTCACTTTTCCTCCTCTGGTCTTCAGTGTGTCTCGCCTGCTGCTGCTTCTTCTCTGGTGACTGCTGTGTGACAGGAAGCTCTCCTGTGTCTGTTTCCCCTGTGTTCATTAAGATCAACCATCAGATATCTAGACTTTATACTCACACAAATGTACAAATTCAAAATGACCATCAACTTCATGGCAGCTCCTTTATCTCATAACATCATGGATATAAACAGGCAAATAAACAAACATTAAATGCGAGGTTTTGCTGCATTTCCTTATATGATACAATCGCTTTGGCTTGGGAGAAACAAGCAATGTGAGGGTGTTGTCTTGAGTTGAAAGTTAAAAGCAGTCCATGACCGGATACTTTATAATACATTATTCATTGCATCACTCAAATGAACTTGGAGACACTGAAGCTATTAGTTTTTTATCGTATAGTGCCAGGCTGGAAGATGGGAAATTAATCTACAAACCCACACTATAAAATGCTTCTGAAGACATTTGAGCACATCTCTTTCCCCTTCTTACTTTGATGCTTTGTTAAACGTAACATTAGATACTAACTGCTGGTACAGCGTGGTGCATCTAACTTTAGGAAGTGACTGGAAAATGTATATTAGATCTGTACGGGGGAAACACTGATCGAGCTAGTGCCGAGTTGCCTTTTTCTTTTTTTTATTAGATATTTCGCTTTATCGTTTCAAGCACAAAGCAACACAATGCTACTGATCAGCTGTCCTTTCATGACTGATCCTAACATGGGATACTTTCTTACTGTCCAACCTGACTTCCCCGAACTAGTACTTGTTTTATTTTGCCATCTAAAGTCATCTCTGCTGTGTTGTTTGTGTGCAGACAAGAGGAGCCCCACCATGCCGCTGAACGTGTCCGACCAGAGGCTCCTGGCGGCCAGTCAGCAGTTCCAGCAGAAGCAGGGGAAAGGCACCGTGGACGTGTGGTGGCTGTTTGACGATGGAGGTGAGTCTCAGTCGTCTACCATACCCATCTGCTCGACTGCAGTCCAAAAGCTGTGAGACGCACGGCTCTAGTTTCCTCTGCTTGAGAATAACGCCCATTTCATGTTTTTGAGTCTCCAAGGCGAGCAAACGTGCATCGCCCTTTTGTCGGCAAATTAAAACGAATCTGTCAGAAGGTTAAGCATTTTTGTTCAGAGTCAAAACGAACATAGAATTGGGAGGGATGAACCCCTCTTTAATGGTCTCACATGCAGAGCACACACGGTGACATGTGTTCTCTGCTTTTAACCCATCCTAGTACCAGGGGTCTAGTACTAGGAGCAGTGGGCAGCTATTGTACAGCGCCCGGGGAGCAATGGGAGTGAGGGGGGTGCCCGGTGCCTTGCTCAAGGGCACCACAGCAGGGCAGGAGGTGAACTGGGACCTCTCCAAGTAGCAGTCCACACTCCATATGTTAGGTCTGGTCGGGGACTTGAACCGGCGACCCTACAGCTCACGGTCCAAGCTCCGACTGACTGAGCCACTGTTGAACCTTATCTGAAAAGTATAACTTTATTTTAACTTTATTTTAGTATCTTTGGCATTAAATTATTATTTCACTCTCTGTAAATGTTTCATTCTTACCTTCGGACTTAAAATGTTCTGGTTTTTTTTTTGTACAATTTGAAATGTATTTCACATAATGATGATGTAATAAATTCAACATAGGATTGAAGTTATTTGATCAAAAAATCCGAGGAGAGCTACTTTTTTTTAAGCTATGCTTTCTGCCTCATTTAACTTTGTTTTGAGCTTAGTGTCCATAGAAATATATATACATTAAAAAATGTGCATTCGAGTAACCAATTAATGTCTACAAATAAATGATTCTCTTCAATTCACATGTTAACATTTTGCATATTACATTACATTACATTTAGCTGACGCTTTTATCCAAAGCGACGTACAATAAGTGCGTTCGACCAACAAAATACAACCTTGAAGAAAACAGAATCATAAAGTACATCAGGCTTCAGAGCTAAACATTTCAAGTGCTACTCAACTGGCTTTAGGTAAGCCAGTTCTTTATTAGTATATAAGTGCTTTGTTAATCTATCGCTCGAAGTGGAGTATATAAACATGTTGCCAAAAGATGCTTGTACCAAGTGGTATACAGCAAATAGATTTTTAGAATTTAGATTGATGACAGGGAAATGAAACCCCCCCCCCCCCCCCCCCCGCGGTGAGAAAGATCCATCAGTGGAGCTGACGGGGCCGTGTGCGCTTTATTGGGCAGTGCGCTTTATTGGGCAGAGTGATGTTGGGTGTGTGTGAGAGCCCAGCGGGGCGCATGGAGTCATGAAGGGTGTTGAACACACTGCGAAATGTGACGGTGTGTTCTATCACACTCTGCTGAGGGATAAACAGGCCGGTGTGTGATGGTGTGTGTGTGTGTGTGTGTGATGTCTCCAGGTCTGACCCTGCTCATCCCCTACCTGCTGACCAACAAGAAGAGGTGGAAGGACTGCAAGATCCGCGTCTTCATCGGAGGAAAGATCAACAGGATCGACCACGACCGCCGAGCGTAAGTGATGAGTCACATTTAAGGGTTAACTTAAGCACGATGTGCAGGAAGTGAAGCTGCGACTCACTTTGATCAAGTACCTGCAGATCCTAACCCTTTTTGTTTAGAGCAATCGTTACTTTGAAGGAAATAGATAATATGCCTGCTTTCCCTTCAGCACCTCGCCCGCCTCCTGCTCACACATGCATACTACATGTTGACATGTTCCCGTTAATATCCCGATGTAATGATGTGCAACTTGTCTAACATGCATTCTGAATACTGACCCTGACTGGCAGAGGTCACCGATGGCCCTCGTTACAAAAAAAATGTAATTCTAAAACGTTTTAATATATGGGGAACATGTAGTTCCCAGGAAGCACAGAGAGGTGTCGAGTTGATCATGAAACTCTGGCAGGACAACTTATTTAAAAAGGAAAGGATGGGAAGTGAGAGGCAAACACACCTCTATAAACTAAAGGGGTTTGAACACGAGACGAAACAAGAACCGTAACGGAGCGTCCACACTACAGCTTCAAAAACAGGCGAAAACCTACCAGTTTCCCCCACTGTCTCTGCCACCTCCCTCCATGCCTGGTTCCTCCGGTTTGTATCCCGGGAGGTGAAGAGGGTCTGGTCATACAAAACCGGGTGATTCGCTACGGCGATAGTTAGTTTCTCCTCCATCTTTTTTGAAATATAGAAATGAACGGCGGGATATCTCTCCCAGCTTAGACGCGGTTTGATTGGCTACGGCTTCAGCTGTCAGATTTCAGAAACGGGATTTGATTGGGCTGGCGCTGGCTACGCCGGAGACAGACCGCTATGCTACCCACAATTCAGTTCGGCGAAAAGCGAGGCAACGTGACGTCACCCCATTCAAAGTGAATGGGCAGACGCGTTGGAAACCGTTTTTGAAGCTGTGGAAGCTGTGGTGTGGACGGCCCGTAAAACAGAAAGCAGCACAATGTTTGTTTTTTATGGCTGTGCATCTTCACTGGTCTCACGACTCGATTACGATTATCCTGTCTTCGATTCGATATCACGATGCATCGTGCGTTACATCCTCAATTTTCTATATGACTGCACATGGATTCTTTTTCATCAATGAATACATGCAGTAAATATGAACTCTCTTTTTATTATTTAGAAAGTGCTTCAGAAATCAATAACATAAATGTCTTGACATTAATTTATAAACCATAATAAATCGATTGCATAGCTCTAGCCTCCGTGTGTGAAGTTGTTCCATCCTGAAAAACAAAAAGCTAATGCTTCTGCAGTCGAGCTGCAGCTTCTAGCCGCGGCCTTCTGTTAAAAAAGGACACTGAATGTCCTGAATGTGGCATCACACACGGTCTGAGTCTGAACACAACAGGAGTATTTACAACGGCATATAAAAACCAAAATAGTGCATGTGGGTGCACACTTACATTCTCTGTCTTCTGTTCCATAAATCCCATGAATGTATGAGACTAAGTTAGCTTCATATCTCAATCAGTGATTACGTGAATAATAACGTTTCTATCAGGTCACTATCAGCCTGTCACTCATTATTTTCAGGGAGGGGGCGGGGCTTAGAGGAACGGAGGAGACGGTGAGCGGAAGCTTTCCTACTGCCTTCAGAAACTTTACACACGTATATATCGTCTGAAAATAGCAAGAGGACGTTCATACTCTGCAATCCTCTTAAATCCACCAAAAACCTGACATGGTTGTAACGCGAATATTAAAAAAAAAAAAAAACATAAATCCCTGTGTCTCTGAGCCGCAGCGACGCGGACTGATTCAGAGCGGGTCCTTCTGCTGTTGGTTCTGGACTGGTGTTCTTGTGTTGGTGGATGAAGCAGACTGCTCCGTGTTTGGAGTCGCTGTCCCGTCTGTTCCCTGATCTCTGCGTCACCGACCGACTTGATATTCAAGCGACAGAAAAAAAAAACTTTATTGTAAAGCCGCGGCCGGAAAATCAGGAAGCAACGTTACTACGCTATAATCGATTATGTCTGTCACTGCATCGATGCAGAATCGCCCACGTCCGCATCGTAGAAACAATTAATTTCAACGCCCCTATTGCTTTTGTTGATGATCCTGTTTTCAAAAGCCTTGTAAGCATACCATACCATAATCTAAAGTTAAATGTAATTACCACCCGCCCTAACGATGCGTGTAAAGGCAACTAAACGTTAACTGAATCTTTAGTCGACAACACGTTTAAAGTCTCTGTTAATTAAGTCGAATATATATATGAGAATATTCTTGCCTTGTAAGTAACGAGATCAATTTGCAATGTTCCAACCCAGACTAGAAAGTGGTGGAAAGCACTTAAGAAAGGCTGTAAATAGACAGAGTAAACAGAGCAGCCAGCTGTGAGGCGCAGCAGCAGCTCAGCATGTGAACTTCCTGTCAGCTTTCGTCCCTCTGGATTCAATCCTCGTCACAAATGTCAGTGTGGCCGTAATGGTCGTTTCCTTGTTATTGTGGGGAGACGTTTTCTCATATCATCTAATTACTCAATATTATGGTTTGTCTTTGCTTATATAACGTTCGGTGGAGTGGACACACACTTAAACTCTATTGACTCTAATTCTATGTTTGCTAATTATCCATAAAAGCTTTTGAGGTAAAGCTTTCTTTGCTACTGTGACACAGCAATATTTATCCCATGTTTATGTACAGGGTTTAAGTGAGGATGTGGTTAGCTTAGCTTAGCATACAGACTGGAAGCAGAGGGAAACAGTTAGCTTAGCTAGTTAAAATACTGAAACCCTCAAACGACTGAAGCTCACATGTACATGTACTGTTTGTCTAATATTTTAAGGAACAAATATGTCAGTGTATCCATTCGCCAAGTATTCCAGTATTCCAGGAACAATGTACTCTCACTACGACGACAATACTATCTATTAAAAAGCACAAATACGTATTGCCAATTTCAAAATGTTAGTCATTGAGCTTTAGTTCCCCCTGCTTCCAGTCTTATGCTAAGCTAGGTTAGCCACATCCTGAACTCATAACACAAGGTGGATATCCAAGAACATTTTCACACTATAGTATTGACAGTAGCATCTATCTATACACAGGGTTCTTACGGTCATTAGAAACCTGGAAAAGTCATGGAAATTCAAAATGCTAATTCCAGGCCCTGGAAAACAATATTTTTCCAAATGTTTTGGAAAAGTCATGGAAATGTAACTAAAGTTGCATCAAATATAATTTATATTTTATCTAATCGCCGAAATAGTAATACTGTAATGATGATACATACTGTGTCGTATGGTAATGAACCTAAAATGCATTTAACTGTCGCGGTATTTTGCTTATTTTCCTGTTCCATGTTAAAATGACCCATTTTCAGTGGTACCCGCTGAGAAAGAGTAATTGTTTTGGTCATGGAAAATTAGGTAAAGGGCATGGAGAAGTCATTGAAAGTCATTGGTGAAAAAGTGTATGAACCTCTTCTGTTGGATTCAATCGGTGCTACTGGCCGAGCCTTTTGTCTCTGTGTGAGAGTGCACTTTGTGTGTGTGTGAACTACACTTATAACCAACACATCAAACCCATATCTGACAATGGGCGAGTAGAGTGCAGTGGTATATCTCCTTAAAATATTTCGTATCCTGAATTCTTTTAATTAATTCGGTTCACCTTCATTTTGATACCATTTTTTTTTTTTACCACACTTACAATAGTTTTTATACAGAATGGAACAAAAATAATATTTTTATAGGCTAAAAAAATCACATGTTTGTCGTCATTACAGAGCGTTTGCATTAATTCTCTCTGTTGGCTCGGTTTTGGTCTCCATTCAACTCCTCAGAGGAATATTCTCTTTAGCTCTGAGACTGAAGCAGACCGTTAAAGCAATAGAGAGGCGAAGTCCCGCCCATCTACTTCCGACCCATGGGACCTTATTTTGGAAAAAATATGCATTGGAAGTCGATGGAGAGAGAAACGTATCTTCATTTCGAACCCGTTTGAATTGTGCTACGAATTACAACATATGATGTTTGGCAATTTAAAAAATAATTTCCATGTAAAAAAGTCACAGTTTGTCGTAAAACTGTTGAAATATAAGACGATGAAAAATACGCAACTAGAAAGACTACAAATCCCAGAGTCCCGGTCCCGCATGCCGGCTCAGGAACCGACTCACTCCTTGTGTGTGTGCACAGCTCTCAACGCGCCCAGACGTGGAGTGATTTTCACCGTTTAATACTTTCCGTCTCGTTCTGAAAAAAGGAGTGAAATGTTTCAACGTGACGGCCGTCTGGTGTGTGGAGCGAGACGGGAGATGTAGTTCATTGAGCGGTTTACACAAAAAAAAGTGTTACGACACATTTTACATTTTTTGACTTTCAAAATGATCTTTAAGATTGACAAACATCATGTGTGTAATTCGTGGCTCAATTCAAACGGGATCGAAAGATAATCTTTCTCTCTCCATCGACTTCAATACATACTTTTTCAGAAATAAGGTCCCATGGAGAAAAGGGAGGGACTTCGCCTCCTATGCAATGAGCTTCAACAGCTTCAAAAAGAAGCATCATATTTATCATATGCTTGTTTATAAGTGTAGCTTTAATGTTTGTCTCTTGTGTCTGGAAAATGTCAACATGCTGTATTTGTTACATCGTGTAACAACAAACAGTTTGATCTCCCTTAAGCCCTGAGCTTGCAGACGTTGTGGCAAAGAATGTCGTACCCAGAATGCCACAGTGTTCTCTCTCTAAAGCTGTCCCACCTGCCTCCCCCCCCCCCTCCATGTTGAAACGCAGCTATTGGCCGCCTGCAGGGTGACTCAGATCTGCAGGATCTCTCCTAAAGCTCTGTGTTTTGTTCTCTGCAGGATGGCCACTCTGCTGAGCAAGTTCAGGATAGACTTCTCCGATATCACCGTGCTGGGAGACATCAACACCAAGCCCAAGAAGGAGCAGTAAGTCTTCACCTCGGGCCTTTGAGCTTTGCTACGTTCTCATACCATCGTTCCTCTGGTCGCATTGTACTCACCATGCAGGCTGACATGTCGTGGTCACTTCTCCAATAAACGCTGAGGGGGTAAAGCGACCCGGCTGAAATGCTTTACACACTAAATTGAGTATAATAATCATATCCACGGCACTAATGCAATCAGTACAACGACATAATGTTGCTACTCTGCTAAAAAGACTTATTCTGCTTTCTCTTACTAAGATGTTCCAGATGCTTCTACTTTGTCTTTTAGCAAATGAGATGAAGTATTTGAGGACATTAGGAATGAAGACGTGTCTCTAATAAAGAGTAAAATAATAAAGAATAAAGACACGAGCACCACAACATGTCCTGCTCGTCTTTGGACAGATCAATATAAATACCCTTGATAATATAATAATAACAGTAATCTTATGTGTGTAGCACCTTTCATAAAGTGCAGTTCAAAGTGCTTCACATTTGGCTAATTTCACACAGAATACAGTTACCAGTAAAAGACAGACAAGCAAAACTAAAAAAAGCATCGAGTAGACGTGTCAAAAAATCCCCTAAGGCCGCGTGCTCCTTCATCACGATGTAGAGTTTAGTGTTTGCATATCGGTCGCGTTTAGAAGGTGGAAACGGGACGACGAGGAGATGTTACTGTAACCAAAAGGAATCCTTTCTAACATTAAGATATAAAAATCATTTTTATTTAATGACATATTTGTATCAAGCAGCTCGCTTGATGATAGATGGGGGAGTGTTTGCCCCCCGTGTGTGGAGACATAACATCCGCAGGAGAGGCAGAGGCTTATATAAGACTTCAGATTGCTTCGAACAGACGATATTTATAAATGAGTTGGTGACATATATTAAAACTATTATTATCCTACTTTATTCATCTGGATCCAGAACAGCGTTGCTTTGGTCAGCTGATCATATATAGCCTTTATTAAACCAGGTACAATCTCTTTTCCAAGAGCGACCTGGTCAAGAAGGGCAGCATGAGCAAAGTCCCAACAGATAAAACGCATGTAGACGAACACATCATCGCAAATTGCTTTCACTGTTGTAGATTTTTTCCGTAGATTTCAGTTCGGTTGCTCCACTAGGGATACATGAGAGTAGCACTACGGCACTTCCGGGCGAAAGTTGCGGCCCCGCCCATTTTGGGGGGAAAAAACGCTGTCATTTGAACGGCAGTCAAAACACATTCTGAAGTTTTTGCCAATCCGATCAGAAGTGAAAGAAAACCGTGGATGTTCTGATCTTCAGAGAGCCCGGTCACGATGGCCAGTCAGGCAAACAGTTAATTAAATCATTTGAAATCGACGAGTGGGCTCGATATACGGTTGAATTAAAATCAGTAGGCGAGGCTGTAACATCTCCAGCTGTTGCTCTCATGAGCGAGGCGGAAGATAATAGTTGTATCAGCCAACAAGCTGCTGTCGTTTATTGCTCCTCAAACATTAAAACAAATCCAGAGTTCAGTGTCTGGACTTCCTCTAAGAAGAAAGAGCTCTGTGGCTTCAGGCTCGATCGCCGTTCAGATGACCGCGTTGTTTCCCCCAAAAGTGGGCGGGGCCGTAAAGTCACGTAGATGTTACTCTCATCTATGGACATCGATCGCTATATTTAACCATGTATCGAGCCCGCTCGTCGATTTCTAATGGCTTAACGTATCGTTTGCCTGTCTGCCCAAAAAATCCACGGTTTTCTTACATTTCTGATCGGATTGGTAAAAACTTCAGAATTCGAATTGACCGCCGTTCAAATGAAAGCGTTGTTTTCTCACAAAAGGGGGAGCCGTGCTTTTTGCCCAGAAGTGACGCATGTGTTACTCATGTATAGTTTGACTTGCAGCAGAGCACAATAAAAAAACTGAAAACCGGCGAACGATACAGTCTTTAAAAATGTTTATTTGTAAGGTTGAATAAAAGTGCAACGTTTTAGCATAAAGTGCATAGGTGCAGATGAAGCATGTGTCTTGCCCTAGTTAAAT
>NC_047514.1:663369-675869 GCF_902827115.2 Pseudochaenichthys georgianus | reverse complement strand
ATGTCTCTTCTACATCAACATGTGTCCCTCTTCTTCATGTCTCTTCTACATCAACATGTGTCCCCTCTTCTTCATGTCTCTTACATCAACATGTGTCCCCTCTTCTCATGTCTCTTCTACATCAACATGTGTCCCCTCTTCTTCATGTCTCTTCTACATCAACATGTGTCCCCTCTTCTCGTCTCTTCTACATCAACATGTGTCCCCTCTGTCTCTTCTACATCAACATGTGTCCCCTCTTCTTCATGTCTCTTCTACATCAACATGTGTCCCCTCTTCTTCATGTCTCTTCTACATCAACATGTGTCCCCTCTTCATGTCTCTTCTACATCAACATGTGTCCCCTCTTCTCATGTCTCTTCTACATCAACATGTGCCCCTTCTCTCATGTCTCTTCTACATCAACATGTGTCCCCTCTTCTCATGTCTCTTCTACATCAACATGTGTCCCCTCTTCTTCCATGTCTCTTCTACATCAACATGTGTCCCCTCTTCTCATGTCTCTTCTACATCAACATGTGTCCCTCTTCTACATCAACATGTGTCCCCTCTTCTCATGTCTCTTCTACATCAACATGTGTCCCCTCTTCTTCATGTCTCTTCTACATCAACATGTGTCCCCTCTCTTCATGTCTTCTACATCAACATGTGTCCCCTCTTCTTCATGTCTCTTCTACATCAACATGTGTCCCCTCTTCTTCATGTCTCTTCTACATCAACATGTGTCCCCTCTTCTTCATGTCTCTTCTACATCAACATGTGTCCCCTCTTCTTCATGTCTCTTCTACATCATGTGTCCCCTCTTCTTCATGTCTCTTCTACATCAACATGTGTCCCCTCTTCTTCATGTCTCTTCTACATCAACATGTGTCCCCTCTTCTTCATGTCTCTTCTACATCAACATGTGTCCCCTCTTCTTCATGTCTCTTCTACATCAACATGTGTCCCCTCTTCTTCATGTCTCTTCTACATCAACATGTGTCCCCTCTTCTTCATGTCTCTTCTACATCAACATGTGTCCCCTCTTCTCCATGTCTCTTCTACATCAACATGTGTCCCCTCTTCTCCATGTCTCTTCTACATCAACATGTGTCCCATCTTCTACATCAACATGTGTCCCCTCTTTTCATGTCTCTTCTACATCAACATGTGTCCCCTCTTCTTCATGTCTCTTCTACATCAACATGTGTCCCCTCTTCTTCATGTCTCTTCTACATCAACATGTGTCCCCTCTTCTTCGTCTCTTCTACATCAACATGTGTCCCCTCTTCTCTGTCTCTTCTACATCAACATGTGTCCCCTCTTCTCATGTCTCTTCTACATCAACATGTGTCCCCTCTTCTCATGTCTCTTCTACATCAACATGTGTCCCCTCTTCTCATGTCTCTTCTACATCAACATGTGTCCCCTCTTCTTCATGTCTCTTCTACATCAACATGTGTCCCCTCTTCTTCATGTCTCTTCTACATCAACATGTGTCCCCTCTTCTTCATGTCTCTTCTACATCAACATGTGTCCCCTCTTTCATGTCTCTTCTACATCAACATGTGTCCCCTCTTCTTCATGTCTCTTCTACATCAACATGTGTCCCCTCTTCTTCATGTCTCTTCTACATCAACATGTGTCCCCTCTTCTTCATGTCTCTTCTACATCAACATGTGTCCCCTTTCTTCATGTCTCTTCTACATCAACATGTGTCCCCTCTTCTTCATGTCTCTTCTACATCACATGTGTCCCCTCTTCTTCATGTCTCTTCTACATCAACATGTGTCCCCTCTTCTTCATGTCTCTTCTACATCAACATGTGTCCCCTCTTCTTCATGTCTCTTCTACCATCAACATGTGTCCCCTCTTCTTCATGTCTCTTCTACATCAACACGTGTCCCCTCTTCTCCGTTGTCCCCCTCTTCTACATCAACACGTGTCCCCTCTTCTCCATGTCTCTTCTACATCAACATGTGTCCCCTCTTCTTCATGTCTCTTCTTCATCAACACTGTGTCCACCTCTGTGGAAAGAGACTCTGAAAGTTTCAGGAACAAAAGATTTCTCTCTTTTTTGACTCCATTCTATAAAAACCTGTCTGAAAATGAGTGATCAGATTTTGGCCACTTTATGATGTCATAACGATGTGTGGTCTTGTGTAACCATAGCCAGTCAGCAACCAAGGGTACCCCCCCCCCCCCTTATCACCTGAATCTCCTCTAGACGCAGTGGTTCCCAACCCGGGAGGCGCCAGGCCTCAGATGATTTGAGGCCAAATATCATTAGACTTTTTTTTTTTTTTAAAGCCAATACATGATTGTCGCTAAAAGCTTGTCTCTACATTTCAATAAAATCTAAAAAATAATTGATTAATTAATTTGAATACAAATTCAAGTTATTAAAGGCATAAAAAGACAGAAATGTATAATTCTTTCTATAGAAATGTTTCTTCTGCCCGTAAAGTGTCCAAACCAGGTTTTTCTGGATAAGCGCATTTTTAAAACATAGTCATTGTCCATGCCGGTTTCAGTTGGATTATTTGTCAGTTGCTCCGATCAGATCGGTCTCCTCCATTTTGTAGATTATTTACGACTTTTGAATCCACATAAACACATCGGCAAAATCCGGCTTACTTTGAGCGTGTTTTAAACAGTTTAATCCCTTTGTGAATTGTTTCCACTTGCGCCGTCCTTTCATTTCTTCATACAGCGGGAATCCAGATGAGTTAATCCTGAGTCCAATAACCATCAAAGTCACTCCAATAGTGCTCCTTAATTACGCTTTCATCCTCCTTTAACAACTTCCAACAGGAGTCATTTGGGGGCGCCTGGGAAAGAAGGTTGGGAAACTACTAGCACTCTAGCTCTCCGAGGGGCGTGGGGAGGGGCTCCTTATTTTCATCTAAAGGAACAGACAGAGAATCAGCACTTTGGAAACAGGGCTGAAACAGAGGGGATTATGGGTAATGCTGCAATGATCTGTTTGGTGTTTCAGCCAATCAGAGACAGGTTCTGTATATATCTGAGAGCTGTGATAAATTGATGAAGAACAGTATGATAGGGGAACTTTAAATGAACAAACGTAAGAAAGGAAGAATAAGCTAAGTGTCTGTTCTGAAGTTACAGTATCGATGAAGCCCACTAACGATGTTCCTCTTCGGCCCCCCCCCCCCTCTCTGTGTTTAGGAGCATGCCATTGGCCAGGAAAGGCGCCGTTTCCTCCGCTCTGTACATGGCCTGGCTGGAGGTTCTGTCCAAAGATCTGCCTCCCATCCTGCTGGTGCGCGGAAACCACCAGAGCGTCCTCACCTTCTACTCTTAACACACACACACACACACACACACACACACACACACACACACAGAAAACGAAAATCCAAGAAAATTAAGTGTCACATCCAACTTCTGCCTCTGGGATCAGACCCACACACACATCCCAGATCCAGAGCCAACGACCTCACGGCGACGCACAGCCACTGCAGAAACACTGCGGACACACAGCTGGTATGATGATGATGATGATGATGATGATGATGATGATGATGGAGGAATGTCAGTGATTTTGGGTTAGGGATGGTAGTTGTAAACTTGCCCCACTCTGCTCCTCTCTCTCTCTCTATTTTATTTATTCCAAGATGTCTCAAGTTTTAGTTTTTTTCATTTCCTCATGTCAAAGTTGGTTTCTCTCTCAGGCGCCGTTCTGTTCTCATGATGATGTCATAGTTGTTGTTAATAATTGGAACCAGCTGTTTATTGGCTTGTGACGCAGCAATAATCCCCCTGTTGTTGTTATCTTTAAATATTCGGGAAGAACCAAGCTTTGCAACACCTTCTAAAGCCTTATGGATGTGCCTTCCGGTTGAATCAGACGGAACAATTCTTATCTCTATCCAGATTGACAATATTACTTATTATATTATTAGTGCATAATAGATTTATTTAGTTTTAAATGTGTTTCCTTCTTAGTAGGAGCATTGTGGTTATGCGAGTGGATTGGGTTTAATGAAGGGTGTCCACTTGATTTCAGACTTTTAACCTTAATCAATACTGTATTTCGGGGCCATGGTGTTTTTGTTTAGTTTTCACTTTCAAGTCTTCCTTTTTTTTTTTTTTTAAAGCTGCTGGATACTCACAGCGGCTTCTCGACACAGTTGAAATGTAAGATCAGAAAGATGTGAGCCATGTTCTCCATCGCCATGTAGCTGCCGAGCGACTCGATGAAGTCGTTCCTTTCTTGTGTTTCTGTGTCCGCGTGGACGGTTCTTCCCCCTGGAAACGATTTACCCAGCAAGCTTTGCCTTAACGCCAACGATTGTCATGATTCCTGTTTATAAGCCATACTGGCTGGACGGTTTGTGGGAGAATGCAGATGGAGATCCATTGGTTACGTGTTATGCGAGTGTTTCAGCACAATTCTGTTCTTACCTGTAAATGCATCTTTATTTAGTCCCCTTGCATTAGTCTGTTACTTACTGTCGGTCCACTTAGTGCCACAGTAGCACTCACGTCTGTATGTGTGTGTCTGTGTGTGTGTGATGGACATTCCTACCTAGCCTAGCTGGGCAGAGAGGATGTGACGTGTGAATGTTTCGAGGCGGAGTGACCTCTATGCATATGAGCTTGTGTTGCAGACTTGTAATAAATGTCCATGTGAACGCATCTGCTCGCCTCCGTTTATATATTACGGTCACTGTTTAAGGGCACCATGTCTCCAAACGAAAAGCCACAGCACAACTCTGTTCTGAATATTGACTTGGCCAGAGGGCGGGGTTCTTCTCCCGTAACCACGCCGCTCTGTACGCCCACATTTTAAACTGGTTCTTGCTCTTACTCGTGAGTGGTGAAGCTGTGGAAACTCTTAAGTGGTTGCATGTTGATCCCCGGGGCGACCAAATGAAAGCAAAGACACATCAAGAGTGAATTAAAATGTCTCGACGTGAGGGAAACAAATAATCCCAGAGAGATTAATGGGAAAAGGAGATGGAATATGTCAACAGGAAGTTATTGGTACGTTTAGAAATGGATGGCTAACTTTGATTGGCTGTGCAGGAGATTAAACATGGACACTTTTGCATGTGTGTTTGAACACTTTATTGGTACCAACAAGTACATTATCCCAAGTCTTTAAAAAGGCGGATAACCCAAGGGGCCACAGTATAAGCAGAATCATGTGTTTTACCCAGAGTTCCCCCGCTGTTAGCCAGGAAGCGAGAATAGATTAAAACACAGAAGAAAAGCTTTATCCTGAGAAACTGCCACACAACAAATGAAAGGAAACGGGGTTCTCTCTTTATTTAAAAAGTACATTTTCTCTGCGTGTCCCGCGGAAACGGGCCGTTTGAACCGTTAGCTGGTTAATGACATGTACCTTCTGAATGCAACTTGAAACATGCTTAAGTTAGTTGACTTTACTGTATAATATGAACACTACCGCTAGCTGTAGTCTGTTTTCATCATGTAGATGAAGTGTGTGTGTGTGTGTCTGCGTGTGCTGTTAGCATTCAGCTGCACTCTGCTCCCAGCCAGGACTCTGATATGATATGCATGTGATGTGATTCATGCATCAGTACAGACACACTAACTATATACACACCCATGCTCATTAAAAGCATGCTGGGAGATAAACTGTAAACCTTTGCAGTTCTCTGCTCACTCATCGCGCGCGACAGCCCCTCCTAAAGCCAAAATGTCTTCCTAGCACACTGTTAGCATTAGCATAGGGCTTCGTGTTGGAGCCATAATGCATAATTAACATGAAGAGAGCCAGAGAGAATTAACCTTTGACCCTTTTTAGTTGCAGGTGTATGTGCCGTTTGTGTTGAGGCTGTGAAAAGGACATGAAAGAAGGTATACTTGACCTAAACTAGGGACTACAAGTCAAGATATTTCTACCTCTGCTGCTTTGATTTAGTCTACTTTATGAAACACAACACACGTTACAGTCACTTCCTGTTAAGCTGTTTCACTGTCAATCTGCTTCTACAATTAGCAATGAGTGTACAGCACTTCCTGTACTTATAGGCACTTTCACACCGCAGTACTTTTCCCACTTTATATATATAGTCGGCAAACTAACACTGTGAGCTAGTAACATATTCTGGCACTAGGGGGCGCTGTTGTGCACTATAACAAAAATCTAGTATAAGATCCATTCATTCAGTCCTGCTGCGAAGCCTCCCTCCTTACTGTTACAGGAAACGATGTTACAAACAAGAACACGGGTTACTCTATATTTGTATATTAAAGAATATATATGCCTATACACACACATATATATAAATGTATTAGTCTGACCTGGAGGGGGTCTTAAAATAAGACTTCCTCGACATTTTACAGCTGAATTATAGTGTTCGTGTCTTCATTCCTGTTTGACGTCATGATTTCCTAACATTGAATGGATTTTTTTGCCAAAGTCCCCTCTTCCTCCTCTGTTCCCCCACCCCCTGTCCACGCTGCAGAATAACTAACCTGTAAATACACTTCTTAGTCTATTGGCGTACATTAAGGGAGTGAAGTAATTATGTCGAATTTAAATGTGGAGAAAGATATTTATTTTAGTTCAGGATTTTCTCCACAGATGTAGTTTTTTTTCTTTTGGGTTTTGGTTGTAAGTTAATTTGCATGTTGATTTTTTTTTTCTCTCTTATTGTTTTGTTGCCTTTTTTGATTTCAGCAAATTGTGTCTTGTTTTCTCTCTTTTTGAGTCTGTGTATTTCTATCTTTTGGGATGCTTTTTAAAGAAAAGACATCCGCTCAAAAGCAGATCGAAGCTGTTCTCCAGGAAGGAACCGACCTGACGCAGTAATGTTTTATACACTGTACTGTTAACGGCCACAGATATGCTTTTTCTAACATTTTAACATTTATGATTAACAATACTTTGTACATCTTTATTGCAATAAATCAATCAAATGAAATCAGAACATTTGAAGTCTCCTTTTGTGTTACTGGATATTAAAGAGAGGTTACAATATGTTTGAAACTAAATACTCCATCTGCTAAAACTCAGCATCATCTTGAGTTTATTTTGCGTCTGTGGCGCCCTCTAGTGGTTTGTTCTGTTCTAGGGGGGAGAAGTACTCAGATCTTGTACTTGAGTAAAAGTAGAAGAACTCGGATCTTGTACTTGAGTAAAAGTAGAAGTACTCGGATCTTGTACTTGAGTAAAAGTAGAAGTACTCAGATCTTCTTAAGTAGAAGTACTCAGATATTGCACTTGAGTAAAAGTAGAAGTACTCAGGTCTTGTACTTGAGTAAAAGTAGAAGTACTCAGATCTTCTTAAGTAGAAGTACTCAGATATTGCACTTGAGTCAAAGTAGAAGTACTCAGATCTTGTACTTGAGTAAAAGTAGAAGTACTCAGGTCTTGTACTTGAGTAAAAGTAGAAGTACTCAGATCTTGAGTAATAGTAGAAGTACTCAGATCTTCTTAAGTAGAAGTACTCAGATCTTGTACTTGAGTAAAAGTAGAAGTACTCAGGTCTTGTACTTGAGTAAAAGTAGAAGTACTCGGGTCTTGTACTTGAGTAAAAGTAGAAGTACTCAGGTCTTGTACTTGAGTAAAAGTAGAAGTACTCAGGTCTTGTACTTGAGTAAAAGTAGAAGTACTCAGGTATTGTACTTGAGTACAAGTAGAAGTACTCAGATCTTGTACTTGAGTAAAAGTAGAAGTACTCAGATCTGGTACTTGAGTAAAAGTAGAAGTACTCAGGTATTGTACTTGAGTAAAAGTAGAAGTACTCAGATCTTGTACTTGAGTAAAAGTAGACGTACCAGAGTGTAGGAATACTCTTACAGTAAAAGTCCTGCATTCAAAATGTTACTCAAGTAAAAGTACAAAAGCATTATCATCAAAATATAGTTAAATGACCAAAAGCCAAAGTAGTCATTGTGCAGATTGGTTCAGTTCTTCCTGTAGTTTATCAAACAGTACACGTAAAGAACTAATTCGATCCTTTACTAAAGTAAAAGTAGATGTACTTTGGTCCGAATACACTCCGATACAAGCGAAAGTCCTGAATTCAAAATGTTAAGTATCGAAATCGATGAATGAAGTTAATGCAGTGTTTCTCAAACTTTTTCATACCAAGGTCCACTGAACCAATAAAAAAACACTCGCGGACCACCTAACTCCACAAATATAAAAAAACACATTGTTTTTCTAGAACAGATTACAAATCGCCTGAAAATGGTACAAACAAGTGGCAACATGTGTGATGAAGGTGTTGCGCTGGGCTATATGATGCAATCGAAAGTGAAACTTAACCTCGCTCCATTGCGGAGATATTCCCGCGAGGGTGCGTAAAACTAAAATATATTTATTTATTTCAAATATGAAATGTTACCAATATACTCACGGACCACTAGCGGGCGCTCACGGACCACTCTTTGAGAAGCACTGAGTTAATGTATCAAAGGTAAAAGTAGGATTGCATGAGTGCAACCATTAGCCAATAACCAACCAAGGTAACACCCGCCCATCTTATATTATTATTGTTGAAAAAGGGGTTTAATAATAGGCCCTTAAATTATGTTAATTTGGAGACTCTGTCGGGGTTGGTGGTCTTATTGAAAGTATGGATGTGATTTTCTTTGAAAGATGATGGACGCCTCACGGAGCTGCCCTGGACCCCACCAGTCTCACTGCAGCAGCGTGAAGCCCCTGGATGTCAAACACTAGATGTTCCGTAGGTGACGAGCTGCCGTGTGAAGCCTCTGATGTTGCGTGGTCGCATCCTGTTTCACATGTTGGCTTCACTGGGAGTCTAAACTATGGCGGCTGCTCTCAGTTTGAATCAGATGTTCTGTCCCAATAAGCAGCAAAGCCAGATCCAAGCTGGAAGGCATCGCTTTAGAGACTATTGGGGACACTATGGGATGTCCATGTTGTATACAGTCCCAGTTATCCCAGTCAGTATAGCCTGTAAAATGTCACCGTTAAAACATATGCTCCTTTAAAGAGGACGAATAAAGCTCTTTTTCAGGTATAAATGTGTATTTGGGATTCTAATAGAACAGGGTTTCATGCTTCACTATTTAAAAAAAACAATCTCTCTTCTCACATCATCTATTTGGACATACCTGTGTTTACAATCTGTCTAAAACGCTGTGTTTCAGCACCTGTCTCTTTAAGACCCCCTTCTCATAGCCCAACAATGACGACGGTAGCTCCCAACATCACATATTCTAATGAGCCTTGAATCAGAAGCGCTTGTTGAACAGAAGCCATTGATTTATTTTGATTACCAAGAGGTTATGTGGTGAAGACCATGAGGATTTGTTTCTTTAACCCTTGTGTTGTGTTCGAAAGCTGTTACCGTTCATGGTGTTCGCGGGTACATTTTGACCCATGATTTATCTCAGTCCAAAACACAAACAAGAAATGAATATCATCCAATATTGTTTTAACAACATCATAACTAACTTATGATGACTACTAACGGCATTCATAACCGTACAATCCTGTTGTAATTTAATGTTATGACATGTGGGGTACCTCAAGGCTCCATCTTGGGGCCTCTTCTCTTTAACATCTACATGCTACCACTGGCTCAGATAATGAAAAACAACAAAATAAGTTACCATAGCTATGCGGACGACACACAAATTTACATAACAATTTTACCAGGAGACTATGCTCCAATTCAAACACTGAGTAAGTGCATTGAACAAATCAATGACTGGATGTGTCAGAACTTTCTCCAATTAAACAAAGATAAAACTGAGGTAATGGTCTTTGGAGCCAAGGCAGAACGTTTAAAAGTTAGCGCTGAGCTTCAGTCTGCAATGTTCAAACCAACAGATAAAGCCAGAAGTCTAGGTGTAGTCATGGACTCTGACCTGAGCTTCAACAGTCACATTAAAGCAGTTACTAAATCAGCCTACTATCACCTAAAGAATATATCTAGGATTAAAAGACTAATGTCACAGCAGGATCTGGAGAAACTTGTCCATGCTTTTATCTTCAGTAGACTCGACTACTGCAATGGTGTCTTCACAGGTCTCACTAAAACATCTATGAGAAAGCTGCAGCTGATTCAGAACGCCGCTGCTCGAGTCCTCACTGACACTAAGAAAGTGGATCACATCACTCCTGTTCTGAAGTCTTTACACTGGCTTCCTGTGTGTCAAAGAATAGATTTCAAAATACTGCTGCTGGTTTATAAAGCACTGAATGGTTTAGGCCCAAGATACATTTCTGACCTCCTGCTAAATGATGAACCATCCAGATCTCTCAGGTCTTCAGGGACTGGTCAGCTTTCTGTCCCCAGAGTCAGAACTAAACATGGAGAAGCAGCGTTCAGTTATTATGCTCCAAATATCTGGAACCAACTCCCAGAAACCTGCAGGTCCGCTGCAACTCTTACTACTTTCAAATCCAGGCTGAAGACTTTTCTTTTTGTCGCTGCTTTTAATTGAACTATTCATATCTTAGACTGCACTGTCACTTTTATCCATGTACTTTTCTTTTTATGTTTATTTTATTAGCTTTTATTTTTAATGACTGATTTTAAATGCCATTTTCTTAATGTCTTTCGTTTTTTGTAAAGCACTTTGAATTGCCTTGTGTTGAAAAGTGCTATATAAATAAACTTGCCTTGCCTTATGGCCCCAAAACACATTACACCACATATTGCACACGTGCATGTGTGAGTTCAGGTTCAAGTGTTCATGTACATATTCTTTGAGTTCCCGTGGGGGAGGGGGCGGAGGGAGGGGAGACCAGGTGCATGTTGGGAAAAAGTATTGTTACAGTGGATGAAGGGGGTGGGGGAGGGGTGTCTAAAGTCACAGATGAATCTTGATTGGGCCAAATTTGACCGAGTGACCCACAACAATTCTGCTGGGTCTTTATACAGTCTATGGTCCCCAAACCCCAACACCAAATTATACACTTTTTAGAGACCTTCAGACTTGGCTAAAATGGTCAAAATGAGTTTTGTAGTGTTTATATATTTGTTGTGGAGGATATCATGAAGCCTTGTTCCGATAAAAAAAAAACACTAGAGCGTAGTTATGATATCATTTTAACTTGAAACAGGTCACGGGAGACCCGAACACAACATAAGGGTTAAGCTCCTCCCAAAACCAACCTTTGCACCTTGATTCTGAGTCTCACCCAGGAGCATAATCTTTCTTCTGCTACGTTAGAGGAAAGGAAAACAGCTCTGGAGTTCATATCCTAAAGAAAGCAATGTGTCGTTCATCGAGAGGTCGAGTAGGTCCGTTTATCTCGGTATGTGAGCAGCACCTAGCATAATGTCCTGTCCTCTTTAATCAGTCTTTCTTCTGCAGAACCAACACCGGCACGATGGTAACGATGAGCACCGCACCGACACACAGGAGGAACACGGAGAGTATTTTGCAGAGTCTTTTTCTTTTGTGTTCTGCTTCCTTCTTCTTCAGTAACGAGTCGAACCCCGGTGTGTAGAGGTCCTCCAGCCAGAAGTCCAGGTCTTTAGCCGTCTTCTCTTCCTCCTGGAGACACCATAAAAAACCTCAAATGTTGGACAAGCCATCGGTCACATGACTCAAAAACAAACATGGATGCCAGGATTGAGTCAAAACAGTGTTCGAACAGTTGGGCTCGCAACCGGAACATTTCACATTTGGGATATTATAATGATAGTATTTCAGCACTCACTGGTTCCTCAGACCTTTCATATTTTATTCAAAATAATTCAGTCATTCTTTCGCATCAGAAATATGTCTGTGTCTCTTCCACATCTCCTTTTCTGTTTTAACTCGAAGCATTTGTCTTCCTGACTCTTTAAATACTAAATATGGCTCTACATTGAGCTCTAAGCGGTCTGTGCACATATCATTTTGTGTTAAAATAATTGTATTTATTAATGTACAAAGATAAAATAAATAGTATAATAATAATAGTTCCATTTTGTACTATAATTAACGAACTGATTCAGGAGGTAAATGTCACTTTTGTTACTTAATTTGAGCCATTAGTGATGCACTGATGAGGTGTTTTCGTAGGCTGGAAGTCAGCATTGCAACGTCTCTCTCGACGAAAAGCAATTCCTCAATTGGATTTCGAATATTGCAGAAAATGTAATCTGTGGCCAGTAAACATTTATGATATCTATACTTTTTGTTCAGCAGGATAATGTCTACATATTAACACAACTTTGGTGCAAATGTCCTTATAAATCAGTAGAGGTGGGAAGTAGTAGTACATTTCAGAGCCCATACTTCTTTACTTTTACTGGAGTAAAGAAGTTTTTAGTCAGTACTTTTTAAACACAAGTATCTGTACTTCTACTTGAGTAAAGGATGTGTGTACTTTTGCCATCTCGGTAAATTAGCCAATAGAAGTGAGTTCTCAGCTAAGTTAGTAATAATAATAATAATAATATACATTTTATTCGAGGCGCCTTTCAGGACACCCAAGGTCCGCCTTACAGTGCATTTAAAAGTGTTAAAAACAGCTAAAACAAAAACGGAACACAAGTGGTCTGCAGAGAAGTACCAACAAATCTACAACAATCCCTCCCCCTGAACAG
>NC_047514.1:634110-663269 GCF_902827115.2 Pseudochaenichthys georgianus | reverse complement strand
CTCTTTAATCAGTCTTTCTTCTGCAGAACCAACACCGGCACGATGGTAACGATGAGCACCGCACCGACACACAGGAGGAACACGGAGAGTATTTTGCAGAGTCTTTTTCTTTTGTGTTCTGCTTCCTTCTTCTTCAGTAACGAGTCGAACCCCGGTGTGTAGAGGTCCTCCAGCCAGAAGTCCAGGTCTTTAGCCGTCTTCTCTTCCTCCTGGAGACACCATAAAAAACCTCAAATGTTGGACAAGCCATCGGTCACATGACTCAAAAACAAACATGGATGCCAGGATTGAGTCAAAACAGTGTTCGAACAGTTGGGCTCGCAACCGGAACATTTCACATTTGGGATATTATAATGATAGTATTTCAGCACTCACTGGTTCCTCAGACCTTTCATATTTTATTCAAAATAAATTCAGTCATTCTTTCGCATCAGAAATATGTCTGTGTCTCTTCCACATCTCCTTTTCTGTTTTAACTCGAAGCATTTGTCTTCCTGACTCTTTAAATACTAAATATGGCTCTACATTGAGCTCTAAGCGGTCTGTGCACATATCATTTTGTGTTAAAATAATTGTATTTATTAATGTACAAAGATAAAATAAATAGTATAATAATAATAGTTCCATTTTGTACTATAATTAACGAACTGATTCAGGAGGTAAATGTCACTTTTGTTACTTAATTTGAGCCATTAGTGATGCACTGATGAGGTGTTTTCGTAGGCTGGAAGTCAGCATTGCAACGTCTCTCTCGACGAAAAGCAATTCCTCAATTGGATTTTCGAATATTGCAGAAAATGTAATCTGTGGCCAGTAAACATTTATGATATCTATACTTTTTGTTCAGCAGGATAATGTCTACATATTAACACAACTTTGGTGCAAATGTCCTTATAAATCAGTAGAGGTGGGAAGTAGTAGTACATTTCAGAGCCCATACTTCTTTACTTTTACTGGAGTAAAGAAGTTTTTAGTCAGTACTTTTTAAACACAAGTATCTGTACTTCTACTTGAGTAAAGGATGTGTGTACTTTTGCCATCTCGGTAAATTAGCCAATAGAAGTGAGTTCTCAGCTAAGTTAGTAAATAATAATAATAATAATAATACATTTTATTTCGAGGCGCCTTTCAGGACACCCAAGGCCGCCTTACAGTGCATTTAAAAGTGTTAAAACAGCTAAAACAAAAACGGAACACAAGTGGTCTGCAGAGAAGTACCAACAAATCTACAACAATCCCTCCCCCTGAACAGCCATTCATCCCGCCATCCTCCACAGCCTCCGCTCCACAGCCTCCGCTCCACAGCCTCCGCTCCACAGCCTCCGCTCCACAGCCTCCCCTCCACAGCCTCCGCTCCAAAGCCTCCCCTCCACAGCCATTCATCCCGCCATCCTCCACAGCCTCCGCTCCACAGCCTCCGCTCCAAAGCCTCCCCTCCACAGCCTCCCCTCCACAGCCTCCCCTCCACAGCCATTCATCCCGCCAGCCTCCACAGCCTCCGCTCCACAGCCTCCGCTCCACAGCCTCCCCTCCACAGCCTCCGCTCCACAGCCTCCGCTCCACAGCCTCCGCTCCACAGCCTCCCCTCCACAGCCTCCCCTCCACAGCCTCCGCTCCACAGCCTCCCCTCCACAGCCTCCCCTCCACAGCCATTCATCCCGCCAGCCTCCACAGCCTCCGCTCCACAGCCTCCCCTCCACAGCCTCCGCTCCACAGCCTCCGCTCCACAGCCTCCGCTCCACAGCCTCCGCTCCACAGCCTCCCCTCCACAGCCTCCCCTCCACAGCCTCCCCTCCACAGCCTCCGCTCCACAGCCTCCCCTCCACAGCCTCCCCTCCACCTTACCTTTAAATACCCCTCCAGGTTTCCGTGGATTGTTTGCGTGTCGAACTCCTTCACCGTCCAGGAGGGCTTGGTCTTCTTGTTCTCGTACTCTTCCACGGGTCTGATGTCCGTGTACAGAGGGTTCCTCTTGATGTTGGACTTCAGGGTGACGGGTGTGATGTGTTTCTCCAGGTATCTGGCATCAAACACCACGGGAGAGGCTTCTGGGGAGGGGGGGCGGCTCGGTCTGGGGTCCCTCTGTGGAGAGAAAGAGGCACCGAGGCTTTAAAGAGAAAACACTGGAGACACAAACAATCTCCATGACGACCATTATAACCAGAGAGGGCAAAAGTACACACTTTACTCAAGTAGTACTGTATAAGTACAGATACTCGTGTTTAAACACACTCTAGTGAAAGTAGAAGTGCTGACTAAACTTCTTTACTCAAGTCAAAGTAAAGAGGCTTTGAAGTGTGCTTCAGTAAAAAGTACCCATAGCTAGCAGCTGCTTTAAAGAGTACCTGACCTCCCTTTATATTAATAGAACAATAATGTCATTGTTAGCTAATGAATGTTTCCATGCTGAACAACGGCAACATGACAACGTTTCCATTGGTCCCTCTTCTTTAGAGAAGACCAGGAAGTGATGGATACACGGATCGTGTTCCAACCAATAGGCACGCAGTGACTCTGAAGAATAATGACCACGCACCAAACACACATTCAGACTAAAGGAACCAGCTGCTTGGGAAATGAGAGAAGTAGAAAGTACAGGTATTTGGGTTCAACATGTAAGAAGTAGAAAGTACAGGTATTTGAGTTCAAAATGTGAGAAGTAGAAAGTACAGGTATTTGAGTTCAACATGTAAGAAGTAGAAAGTACAGGTATTTGAGTTCAACATGTAAGAAGTAGAAAGTACAGGTATTTGAGTTCAACATGTAAGAAGTAGAAAGTACAGGTATTTGGGTTCAACATGTGAGAAGTAGAAAGTACAGGTATTTGTGTTCAACATGTAAGAAGTAGAAAATACAGGTATTTGAGTTCAACATGTGAGAAGTAGAAAGTACAGGTATTTGAGTTCAACATGTAAGAAGTAGAAAGTACAGGTATTTGAGTTCAACATGTAAGAAGTAGAAAGTACAGGTATTTGTGTTCAACATGTAAGAAGTAGAAAGTACAGGTATTTGAGTTCAACATGTAAGAAGTAGAAAGTACAGGTATTTGAGTTCAACATGTAAGAAGTAGAAAGTACAGGTATTTGAGTTCAACATGTAAGAAGTAGAAAGTACAGGTATTTGTGTTCAACATGTAAGAAGTAGAAAGTACAGGTATTTGAGTTCAACATGTAAGAAGTAGAAAGTACAGGTATTTGAGTTCAACATGTAAGAAGTAGAAAGTACAGGTATTTGAGTTCAACATGTAAGAAGTAGAAAGTACAGGTATTTGTGTTCAACATGTAAGAAGTAGAAAGTACAGGTATTTGAGTTCAACATGTAAGAAGTAGAAAGTACAGGTATTTGAGTTCAACATGTAAGAAGTAGAAAGTACAGGTATTTGAGTTCAACATGTAAGAAGTAGAAAGTACAGGTATTTGAGTTCAACATGTAAGAAGTAGAAAGTACAGGTATTTGTGTTCAACATGTAAGAAGTAGAAAGTACAGGTATTTGAGTTCAACATGTAAGAAGTAGAAAGTACAGGTATTTGAGTTCAACATGTAAGAAGTAGAAAGTACAGGTATTTGAGTTCAACATGTAAGAAGTAGAAAGTACAGGTATTTGAGTTCAACATGTAAGAAGTAGAAAGTACAGGTATTTGAGTTCAACATGTAAGAAGTAGAAAGTACAGGTATTTGAGTTCAACATGTAAGAAGTAGAAAGTACAGGTATTTGAGTTCAACATGTAAGAAGTAGAAAGTACAGGTATTTGAGTTCAACATGTGAGAAGTAGAAAGTACAGGTATTTGAGTTCAACATGTAAGAAGTAGAAAGTACAGGTATTTGAGTTCAACATGTAAGAAGTAGAAAGTACAGGTATTTGAGTTCAACATGTAAGAAATAGAAAGTACAGGTATTTGTGTTCAACATGTAAGAAGTAGAAAGTACAGGTATTTGAGTTCAACATGTAAGAAGTAGAAAGTACAGGTATTTGAGTTCAACATGTAAGAAGTAGAAAGTACAGGTATTTGAGTTCAACATGTAAGAAGTAGAAAGTACAGGTATTTGAGTTCAACATGTAAGAAGTAGAAAGTACAGGTATTTGTGTTCAACATGTAATAAGTAGAAAGTACAGGTATTTGTGTTCAACATGTGAGAAGTACAAAGTACAGGTATTTGGGTTCAACATGTGAGAAGTAGAAAGTACAGGTATTTGTGTTCAACATGTAAGAAGTCAAAGTAAAAAGTCGTCAGAAAAATAAGTAGTGGAGTAAAGTACTGATACCAGAAAGGTGTACTTAAGTACAGTAACTAAGTATTTGTACTCCAATACTTCCCACCTCTGTTTAAATGGTGTTGTGTTTATGCTTTTGTATTCTTATCTGCAGATGCAAACATGCTTGACCTGTAAGACAGTTTTATCTCACATCATGAGGGTGAAATGCATTTTGCTTTTGTAAGATTTCCACTTTTAGAGCAATAAGTTAAACTTTGACTCTTGCACGATGACAGACAATTCCGCCTTGGACAAGCCCGACATCCCAACGTTAACATCCCTTTTGAACCAATGACTTTACTGTTCTCTGCATCAAGCAACATCAGGCTGTACCCCTGATCCCCTGATCCCCTGATCCCTGGGTATAACAACAGACTGCAGATAAAGGGTGTAACACACACACAGCCGTGTCCTCGTATTTCAAGCCAGAAACGTACGAGGCTGATCTCTGCCAAGACATCATCCCTTTGACTAAATGCACGTCATGAATAATCTACTTGGGTTGGGAATCATTTGTGAGGAACTTAAGATATACAGCTTTCAGACACGGTTGTTAGAATAGAATAGAAGCACTTATTGTCATGTATACAAGTACAACGAGAAAAGTAAAGCTACTCCTTTAAAGTGCCATCAACACATTCACGATAGACAACACAGACACGCAGCATTCATACATCAAATAATAACAAAGTAGCATGCAGGAGATCGATTAGAAGAGTATAATGATATGTGTGTGTGTGTGTGTGTATTGCACATGTTTGGGTTATTGAACACACGATGGTACCTTCTGAGAGTAGACTCGGTTGCTCCAGTGCCTCTGGCTGCTCAGCACCGCCCCGACCTGGAACATCCCGTGTGAGGCCGGCAGCATGCCCACGTCCAGCTGCAGGAACCTCTGAGGGTGGTTGGTGTTGGGCAGAGCGGAGAAGTCCATCTGCATCGCTCCGTCCTCACTGACTGCTCCCTGGACGGAGGAGCACACTCACTCCGCCTGGCAGGCTGCGGAATAATTCATGAGCAGCAGCAGCAGAGTCAGGAGCCTGTATCGCTTGCAGGTGTGTGAAACCCAACCTGAGAGAGAGAGAGAGAGGGAGAGGGAGAGAGAGAGAGAGAGAGAGAGAGAGAGAGAGAGAGAGAGAGAGAGAGGACTAGCTCTTCAGCGAGAGAGCGCTACTAACTCTCTAGCTTCTCCTCTCGCTCTTTCTCTCTCCTCTCTCTCTCTTGCTCTACTTCTCTCTCTCCGACTCCTCCTCTCCATCCTCTCCCTCATCTACTTCAGCCAGACTATGTGTTTTTATCTTTAGTATGTAGAAGCTATAATAGTTACGTTTGATATTAGTGTGCAGGTTTGAGTATTTCATATATATCCATTTATTCCCCCTGTGTTGATATTGTTAACAGTAGCAGAAAAAGTATGAATTGTAGTTTAAATTTAGCCAGTGATACTTGGACACGTGATTCATCATAATTTCCTGCAAACATAAAATCAATACTTTCACAATTTATGAATTATATGATTCCTTAGTTGTTACTTTCCATAAAAGGATTGGCAAGATATCGACGAGTGATTCGGTCCATCTGGCTTTCTGTCGTCCATCTTGTTTTAGAGACATGTATCATGCACTTACACTGACTCTCCACTGAGTGGGTCCTATGTGTGGCTGATGGTGCAACTATGAAAGCATGACAGCAGGGGCGGACTGGCCATCGGGACGCTTGGGGCGGTACTGAAGTGGGCCGTCTGACGATGTGGGCTGGTGGGAGAAGTCACTAGCATGACATACAAACTAATATAGATATTATAAGTAGATTTACCCGAGTACTGTACTTAAGTAAAATGTTGATGTACTTGTACTTTACTTGAGTATTTCCATGTTATGCTACTGTGTACTTCTACTCCACTACAGTTCAGAGGTACATGGTGTACTTCTACTCCACTACATGTATTTAATCCCTTTAGTTACTTCACAGATCTGGATGAATGATGTGAAATATAATCAAGTGTTGAATCAGACTTTAGTTCCACCTGGAGTAAATCCACCAGCTACCCTGCAGTCTACAAAGTACTTCAGACTAGCTGCACCTTCACCAGCTTTGAGAACACTTTCATGATCAATCATTATAAAACATATCATATATATTATTCTGAAATGGACCAATCTGCACAACGACTACTTTCACTGTCGCTACTTTCACTATATTTTGATGAGAAATTGATAATACTTTTCTACTTTCACTTGAGGAACATTTTGAATGCAGGACTTTTACTGTAACAGAGTATTCCTACACTCTGGTACTTCTACTTTTACTCAAGTACAAGATCTGAGTACTTCTACTTTTACTCAGGTACAAGATCAGAGTACTATTTGTATTCAAGGACAAGATCTGAGTACTTCTACTTTTACTCAGGTACAAGATCAGAGTACTACTTTTACTCAAGGACAAGATCTGAGTACTTCTACTTTTACTCAGGTACAAGATCTGAGTACTTCTACTTTTACTCAAGTACAAGATCAGAGTACTACTTTTACTCAAGGACAAGATCTGAGTACTTCTACTTTTACTCAAGTACAAGATCTGAGTACTTCTACTTTTACTCAGGTACAAGATCTGAGTACTTCTACTTTTACTCAAGTACAATATCTGAGTACTTTTACTTTTACTCAGGTACAAGATCTGAGTACTTCTACTTTTACTCAAGTAGAAGATCTGAGTACTTCTACTTTTACTCAAGTACAAGATCTTCCTCCTACTTCTCCACCTCTGTAGATGTAAGATATTATGCATATGCTTCTGCATGTCATATTATTCATGCCAATAAAGCTTTTTGAATTTGTATCCTAGAGAGAGGGGGAGAGAGGGGGAGAGAGGGAGAGAGAGGGAGATAGAGAGAGAGGGGGGTGTGGTTACGTAGAAGAGGATGCTGCACCGGGGTTGCCATCCTCCAACGATGTGAGGCAGGAGAGGAGAGGATGAACCCGGACTCTGAGGCGGATATTGCGGTCTTACCTAGTCTGCACATGCTCCATGTCGTCACCGGGAACCCACTACCAGAGCGCGCGGCTCCAGAGGACGGATGAGATGCGGTAAGACATGGCGGGGCTCTCCCTTTCTGCATCACCGTGTAACCTTCCCGGGTACGGCTGCTAGCCTGCAGGGAAACACGGATCTAATCATGCATTTTCCTCCAATCAGTGCTCTCCATCTGTGCTGCTCGCAATGATCGTGCACATTGATGCTGTGTATTCTGCATGTATGTTAGCATCGATAGCACGCAGCAGATCGTTGCTAATGAGGGGCATGTCGATGTGTTTCGTGAATGCACGAGACTGGGTTTGTCCTGCAGTCATTTCCCTGCTGATGTTGGGCAGATGTGTTCTCGTGCTCCAACACTGACATCATCCTCAGCAGGAGTGTGTGTGGACTGTGGAGCAGGAGTGTGCGTGTGTGTGTGCGTGTGTGTGTGCGTGTGTTGTGTGCGTGTGTGTGTGCGTGTGTGTGTGTGTGTGTGTGTGTGTGTGTGTGTGTGTGGAGCAGGATTCTCTCCGCACGGTTTGCTAGCTCAGCGCGTCAATGCGACGTTTGAAGCATGGCTCCTCGCGGACTCAAGTTCATCTGTTCCAGGGACAGGACAGGCCCTGAGCTCTGCGGGGTTTCGGTGCTTCTGATGTTAACACCGGAAGGAGAGCCTGGCCAGGTGTTGCAGATGTGCACAGAGGCCATGACGAGTGCAGATAGACCAAATAGAGACGACAGGATACGTGTTTTGGTACGGGGTTATCCAACACACTCTACGGACACTGACCAAACGTCGCTATTGGACGCTTAGGGAGTGAGAGTGTGTTGGGTTATCTGTCGCCACTTTTTTTGTTTTTTTCAGACTCTCTAAATACGCACTTTTGTTAGGGTTAAGGTTGGGATTGGAAAATAAAATGTAAAAGTGGCGACAGATAACTCACAAGTACCAGTATTTCTACTCTTAGAACACTTAGAAGTACTTTGTACAGAACATGTATACAGGCTTTAATGCATTGATGAGTTATCCCATTAATTGACTAATTATTTGTATTCCAATTCCAACAGCCCAATTGTTCATTGCATAGTGAAATAAAAGCACCCATCCCATGCTGAACCGTGTGTGTGTATAAGTATTACTACAAAGTAATATAGCTTGGTACTTTTATCGATATGAGATGAGATTACAAGCAATTATTTGAGCATTATCTCTGTATTTTTCATTACAGTGAGAGCAGTAGGGCCTGCGGTGGAGAATTAGTGAAAGGAAAGGGAGGAAACTGCAGCAGACTCACAACTAAAACCAACGCCTGGCCCTGAACACATCACTCATTGAGACACTTCTGTTTCCCTAAGCTATTATTTTGAGCAACGCTTATAATGCATTGGTGGAACAGGAAGTTAAATCTGTCGAGGAAGAGAACAGCTATAGTAGTTTTTGGGTGTTTCGAACACTGCATATCGTGCATGTTGGCTCATGAGCAGGTTCCTCGCATTATTGTAGTTGTTGCTCTTTTGGTTCTGAACATGGCGTACGGCGAGCAGGCTACTTGCTAGTTGGGAAGCTATAACAGAAACATGAGAGAAGCCAAATGAATTGTTCACTTCCTGTGCTCAACCCGCTTCGTGGGGCCTGGAGGCACAAGGAGCTAAATGCTAATATCAGCCTGCTAACATGCTCACAGTTGTAATGTATGGGATTGATATTTAGCAGACAGTACATGCTAACATTTACCCATTTGCATTTGATGCAAAGTGCAGTTAAAGCTGATGTTCATGTCACGAGTTGGGCAGGTGTAAAACAAAATGAATTCCAATGAGGATCACTACGGATACGTTATTACAGTTCATCCTGAGGGGAACAATAATCCATCCGATGGTTGTAGACATTTCAATCTAAACTAATGGAGCATCAACCAGCCAGCAACTAACGTCCTGTGGCTCGGTGACAGAATATTAAAATGCTCCCAAAGTAGCAGCCGCCCATAATTCCCTGATGTGAAAATAGATCAATCCAAATACATGTACGCTATTATCTTTGTGATCACATTTTTTGGGACGTTTACAGGAAACATCATGGAGTAGCCGGGGTATTTATATCTCTGCAGGCTTCATTTAAAGCCTTTGAGGTGTGAGATGGGTCGGCCGTCTGCACAGATGTGTCTTTGAGGTCTGACACACCTGCCATCCTCCCTGATTCCTCCTCTGAGGGGATCAGAGCCGTCTTCACACTGCTGCATCGAAACCCAGTCTGCAGGGCTCGGTTTCTCCCTCTCATGCACATTCTCTATGTATGGCAGACTATAGACGTATCTCAGTATATATTTTATCATCATATCGAATCTTTTAAAGTTGAAACGGCACACATATTCCTGTTAATGCACATCTAGGCTTCTCAGAATCATGATACGGATGTGGTGCTGCAGCTTTAACGGGATATGTCTGCAGTTGTTGTGGAGAGGAGAAATGATTGCAGCAATTAGTTGGTGACAATTCGGCAGCCACCTCGAAGCGGCAGATTCCAGAGTAAAGCCATTAGCAGATGTGCAGTATGTCAGAGTGTAACGTGCATGTGGAGGTATCCTGATACGTGGAAATAGTGGGTACATTTTGGGCCACATTAACAGCTCTGTATCCTTACAAGTCATAGGATAATTCTGTGGCACAGGATTCATGTCCGATGCTACCAATCAGTGCTAATGGAGGAAATATGTAGCGCCCTTTTTTACATGTGGAAACCCAGAGTGGTGTCTTGTCACAACCCATTGCATCTTATCCAAACCATAACCACAATCTGCCCCTTACTTTAAGCGAGTGTTTCAGTAGCCCGACCGTACCTGTACGTAACAATTAATGCAGATATTGTTTAAAACATGTGGACCGTTCCGTATCAGCGTTCTGCCTGGCATTAAGATGACGTTAAGTCTGTTATAGAAGTAGAGAATAAGGGTGGTGGACAGCATTCAGGAAAATAAGTGCTTCCAACTTTCATTCGATATTAAGCAGTTCAACACATTCTCCACTTTAAACACACAGCGCGATAAAGATCTTCTAATTATGAGATGCTCGAGCTGCCTTCACATAATATGCTGTTTGCTCCTTCTTCACCTCCTCCCCTGCTATAGCTTTACGCTAGGGATCGACCGATATGGCTTTTTCAAGGCCGATACCGATACCGATTATTAGTAATCAAGGAGACCGATAACCGATATTTGGAACCGATATACATTTGCAGTAAAATCAGAAGATCTTCAGTGTTGATTGACACTTCAGTAATAGCCTATCAGATAGCGCTGTGGGCGGGACATTGCTCGTGTACAGAGAGTGGTGACTGCAGACAGAGAAACGGCCGCATCAGAGGCAAAGTGTTATCGGCAATTTTATAAAAAAAAGGCCGATACCGATAATCGGTCAAATGAGGAATATCGGCCCCGATAATCGGTCGACCCCTACTTTACGCATCTTCATACAGTCTGATAACATGTGCAGTCAATTACAAGCGGGAAGCAACCAAGCCCTCAGGAAGTGCGTTGTACTTAAAGAAAATGTCCAAACAGTGATGCTAAGACTGGCGTGTCTCCATCTGTTGCATCATGAGGCCCAGTACAAACATTAGAATAGGTTCTAAAACTTGTAAAATGTGCTAGAAGCCACATCTCGAGTTATTTCCCCGCTCCATTTATTTCACTGAGCCTAGGCTAGCCGTGATGCTGCGAATTGGCGGCGGGATTTAAGGAAAACCACGTCCAAAATCGACTTTTTCTCTCGAGCGTCAGTCCACTGAGCAGCTCTCATCGGAGTGATTTTAGCCGCGCCTAAAACGCTGTATCCAGATGTCTTTATAGATCCACGTATGCACCGCTGAGGGTGGCGTTTCCGCCGAGTCGTGTTCTTCCAATAGAAACAGCATCGTCAGCGCAGAGCTGTTAATGTTGGCCAAGTGGAGGCAGCTGAAGACGGAAGAATTAGACACAGAAGTCAAAGTTACAATCTGTAATTTAAATGGTTGTAGTGAATGCAATACTCATCTGTAGATAGAGGACTGATAGAGTTTATAGTGCAGGTCATATCACGATTTCACGTCTCTACCATCTTTGTTAAAGGAGATCCATGCAGGAAGGGAAGCTGACACTCAACAGCAAGAAGTGTCTGTTATTTCAGCTGAACTTAGTCGCTTTCACACCAAGTGCTTTGCCGTACTTAGTTCGCAGCACTTAGTTCCCCCATGGAACTAGGAGCCGATCGCGTTCACACCGGAAAAAGTCCCTGGGGGTGGATTAGGCAAATGAAGCCGCTGACGTCACTTCTTCTTCTGCTTTGGGTTTACTGGCAGGCCGCAAACAACTTCACGGCGTATACTGCCGGCCGGAAGTCCCCGGAGTTGGGGAAGGCTTCAGTAGAAGCTGCTGGGAGTCCCAGCAGCTTCTACTGAAGCCTTCAGAGTAAATCGACAGAACGCCGACACCTCCTCATCTCCACCGCTCCCATGTTCTCTTTTGTGTTGCCATAAGTTAGTCTCTCTGCGTTTCTGCGCTGGGCTAATGCTAATGCTAATGCCAGCAAATACAATGGCGGCTTCAAAAAACTTTTCAGAGTGTTACGGGGCGTGGTTTGCAATTCGCCCAGCCAATCAGAAATTGGACCTTTTTTCTCCCCAGGAAACCACCTCTCTAGCAGGGACTGAAAAAGGGGGGAAAGTTCTCATGAACTAAGTTCTCTTTTTGGTGTGGTCCAGGAACTACTGGAAGTAAAAGGGAAAAGTACTCCGGTGTGAACGCGCCACGTGTGTTTAAGGAATACATTATGTGTGATATTGCATTGGAGCAGTCAAAGAGGGCGAGGGTTATGCTGTTGTAGCATAACGCGTGTTTAGACCAGTGATTTACTTTGGCAGATTTATCCCCAACGTGGCAACTGCACGAGAAGCATTGAAGAGGGTGATATGGCAATACTGCAAATGGCTGCAGGAAATGGAGCAGGAAACGTTATAGAGCTGAAGAGTCCGCTGGCCAGTGGAAAGGCTTCAAGAGGCCGAGCCACGTGAGTGAGCCACTCCAGTGAATTAAGAACAATTATGAGCCAGAAGCAAATGAATCACGCATGCAAACACACACACACACACACACACACACACACACACACACACACACACACACACACACACACACACACACACACACACACACACACACCATAAGGGGACCTCCAATTTGTCCCCATAAGGGAGGCCAGTCCCCACACGTCACTATGTAAACAGATTTAGGTCCCCACAAGTATAGTAATGCTAGACCACACACACACACACACACACACACACACACACACACACACACACACACACACACACACACACACACACACACACACACACACACACACACACTGAACTAATGTTGATAGTCTTGAAACCATAGAAGTCAAAGTCAACTTTATTGTCAATCTTTCCAGTTTGTGTGTACAGACAGAGAGATCGAAATACCGTTTCACACATTCCCGAATATAAAAATACAAATATGTATAGAAATATGTATATCCTGACCTATATATACACAATCAACAGACACATTTATACATCAAGATAAAAAAACACAACGATCAATGTATACAAAATAACAGTCACTTCAATATCTTTGAGAAATGTAGTGCACGACTGTCCATAGCAGCGTAAAAAGTGTCTGGATGAACAACTTCTAATAAATAACGTTTTGTGTTTTACAGTTGGTTCACTCGTGTACTGTTTGACTGGCATGACATGTTGTGATACACAGCATAAACCCAATTAAACCAATACATTTAGTGAAAGAAATAACACTGGAGATAAAATAGTGCAAGAGAGAGATGTGCAAGTAAATACAAATAAAATATAAGTTTATTTGTATGTACTTCCATTTAGATTTTAGGACAAGATTAATGAAGCGTACTCTCTTCTGGCCTGGTGTTGAAGGAAACAGAACGATGTCCTCTCGTGCTTCAAAGCCCAATACATTGACCCTCAACGAGCAGCTTCTTTATCTGCGGTGCTGTGGGCGACATCGCACCAACAAAGCATAGTTCACTGACCGAATTATAGTGGAGCTTACGATCCATTATTACCATGTTGCTTAGTATCAAAGCCTCTCTTTTGGAAGGAGGGTGTCGAGTTATCTGCCTTACTCACCATGCGGGCAAATGCCCTCATTTCTGATAGGAGCATCATCGTAGAAGAAATGGACAGAGATGGCAAAAGTACACACTTCCTGTCTTCAAGTAGAAGTACAGATACTCGTGTTTAAAAATACCCTGGTGAAAGTAGAAGTACTGTCTAAACTTCTTTACTCAAGTCAAAGTAAAGAGGCTTTGAAGTGTACTTCAGTAGAAAGTACCCATAGCTAGCAGCTGCTTTAAAGAGTACCTGACCTCCCTTTATATCAATAGAACAATAATGTCATTGTTAGCTAATGAATGTTTCCATGCTGAACAACGGCAACATGACAACGTTTCCATTGGTCCCTCTTCTTTAGAGAAGACCAGGAAGGAAGTGATAGATACACGGATCGTGTTCAAATCAATAGGCACGCAGTGACTCTAAAGAATAATGATCACGCACCAACACACATTCAGACTAAAGGAACCAGCTGTTTGGGAAATGAGAGAAGTAGAAAGTACAGGTATTTGGGTTCAACATGTAAGAAGTAGAAAGTACAGGTATTTGAGTTCAACATGTGAGAAGTAGAAAGTACAGGTATTTGAGTTCAACATGAGAGAAGTAGAAAGTTCAGGTATTTGAGTTCAACATGAGAGAAGTAGAAAGTACAGGTATTTGAGTTCAACATGTAAGAAGTAGAAAGTACAGGTATTTGAGTTCAACATGTAAGAAGTAGAAAGTACAGGTATTTGAGTTCAACATGTGAGAAGTAGAAAGTACAGGTATTTGTGTTCAACATGTGAGAAGTAGAAAGTACAGGTATTTGAGTTCAACATGTAAGAAGTAGAAAGTACAGGTATTTGAGTTCAACATGTGAGAAGTAGAAAGTACAGGTATTTGTGTTCAACATGTAAGAAGTAGAAAGTACAGGTATTTGAGTTCAACATGTAAGAAGTAGAAAGTACAGGTATTTGAGTTCAACATGTAAGAAGTAGAAAGTACAGGTATTTGTGTTCAACATGTGAGAAGTAGAAAGTACAGGTATTTGGGTTCAACATGTGAGAAGTAGAAAGTATAGGTATTTGGGTTCAACATGTAAGAAGTAGAAAGTACAGGTATTTGTGTTCAACATGTAAGAAGTCAAAGTAAAAAGTTGGAGTAAAGTACTGATCCCAGAAAAATGTACTTAAGTACAGTAACAAAGTATTTGTACTCCACTCCTTCCCACCTCTGGAAATGGTGTTTCCTTCCTCTCTCCTGACCTCACTGCTCTTCGTTCTTTGGCACACATCATCCTAAAACACCTCCATGGGAACCTTCCTCCAGGTGTTACAGCATATTGTCTGATACACCTGTTTCCTAGTGTTACATGCAGGCAGTGTGTCAGTTCGGCGTCAGTTCGGCGTCAGTTCGGCTTCAGTTCGGCTTCAGTTCGGCGTCAGTTCGGCGTCAGTGTTCGGCGTCAGTTCGGCTTCAGTTCGGCGTTAGTTCGGCTTCAGTTCGGCGTCAGTTCGGCGTCAGTGTTCGGCGTCAGTTCGGCTTCAGTTCGGCTTCAGTTCGGCTTCAGTTCGGCTTCAGTTCGGCGTCAGTTCGGCTTCAGTTCGGCGTTAGTTCGGCTTCAGTTCGGCGTCAGTTCGGCGTCAGTGTTCGGCGTCAGTTCGGCTTCAGTTCGGCTTCAGTTCGGCTTCAGTTCGGCGTCAGTTCGGCGTCAGTTCGGCTTCAGTGTTCGGCGTTAGTTTGGCGTCAGTTCGGCTTCAGTTCGGCTTCAGTTCGGCTTCAGTTCGGCGTCAGTTCGGCGTCAGTGTTCGGCGTCAGTTCGGCTTCAGTTCGGCGTTAGTTCGGCTTCAGTTCGGCGTCAGTTCGGCGTCAGTGTTCGGCGTCAGTTCGGCTTCAGTTCGGCTTCAGTTCGGCTTCAGTTCGGCTTCAGTTCGGCGTCAGTTCGGCTTCAGTTCGGCGTCAGTGCGGCGTCAGTGCGGCGTCAGTTCGGCTTCAGTTCGGCTTCAGTGTTCGGCGTCAGTTCGGCTTCAGTTCGGCGTCAGTTCGGCTTCAGTTCGGCGTCAGTTCGGCGTCAGTGTTCGGCGTCAGTTCGGCTTCAGTGTTCGGCGTCAGTTCGGCTTCAGTTCGGCGTCAGTTCGGCTTCAGTTCGGCTTCAGTTCGGCTTCAGTTCGGCTTCAGTTCGGCGTCAGTTCGGCTTCAGTTCGGCTTCAGTTCGGCGTCAGTTCGGCGTCAGTTCGGCTTCAGTTCGGCTTCAGTTCGGCTTCAGTTCGGCGTCAGTGTTCGGCGTCAGTTCGGCTTCAGTTCGGCTTCAGTTCGGCGTCAGTTCGGCGTCAGTTCGGCGTCTGTTCGGCGTCAGTGTTCGGCGTCAGTTCGTCTTCAGTTCGGCTTCAGTTCGGCTTCAGTTCGGCGTCAGTTCGGCGTCAGTGTTCGGCGTCAGTTCGACGTCAGTTCGGCTTCAGTTCGGCGTCAGTTCGGCGTCAGTTCGGCGTCAGTGTTCGGCGTCAGTGTTCGGCGTCAGTGTTCGGCGTCAGTGTTCGGCGTCCGTTCGTCTTCAGTTCGTCTTCAGTTCGGCGTCAGTGTTCGGCTTCAGTTCGGCTTCAGTTCGGCTTCAGTTCGGCGTCAGTTCGGCGTCAGTTCGGCGTCAGTTCGGCTTCAGTTCGGCTTCAGTTCGGCTTCAGTTCGGCTTCAGTTCGGCGTCAGTTCGGCTTCAGTTCGGCGTTAGTTCGGCTTCAGTTCGGCGTCAGTTCGGCGTCAGTGTTCGGCGTCAGTTCGGCTTCAGTTCGGCTTCAGTTCGGCTTCAGTTCGGCTTCAGTTCGGCGTCAGTTCGGCGTCAGTTCGGCTTCAGTGTTCGGCGTTAGTTTGGCGTCAGTTCGGCTTCAGTTCGGCTTCAGTTCGGCGTCAGTTCGGCGTCAGTGTTCGGCGTCAGTTCGGCTTCAGTTCGGCGTTAGTTCGGCTTCAGTTCGGCGTCAGTTCGGCGTCAGTGTTCGGCGTCAGTTCGGCTTCAGTTCGGCTTCAGTTCGGCTTCAGTTCGGCTTCAGTTCGGCGTCAGTTCGGCTTCAGTTCGGCTTCAGTTCGGCGTCAGTGCGGCGTCAGTGCGGCGTCAGTTCGGCTTCAGTTCGGCTTCAGTGTTCGGCGTCAGTTCGGCTTCAGTTCGGCGTCAGTTCGGCTTCAGTTCGGCGTCAGTTCGGCGTCAGTGTTCGGCGTCAGTTCGGCTTCAGTGTTCGGCGTCAGTTCGGCTTCAGTTCGGCGTCAGTTCGGCTTCAGTTCGGCTTCAGTTCGGCTTCAGTTCGGCTTCAGTTCGGCGTCAGTTCGGCTTCAGTTCGGCTTCAGTTCGGCGTCAGTTCGGCGTCAGTGCGGCGTCAGTTCGGCTTCAGTTCGGCTTCAGTTCGGCTTCAGTTCGGCGTCAGTTCGGCGTCAGTTCGGCGTCTGTTCGGCGTCAGTGTTCGGCGTCAGTTCGTCTTCAGTTCGGCTTCAGTTCGGCTTCAGTTCGGCGTCAGTTCGGCGTCAGTGTTCGGCGTCAGTTCGACGTCAGTTCGGCTTCAGTTCGGCTTCAGTTCGGCGTCAGTTCGGCTTCAGTTCGGCTTCAGTTCGGCGTCAGTGCGGCGTCAGTGCGGCGTCAGTTCGGCTTCAGTTCGGCTTCAGTGTTCGGCGTCAGTTCGGCTTCAGTTCGGCGTCAGTTCGGCTTCAGTTCGGCGTCAGTTCGGCGTCAGTGTTCGGCGTCAGTTCGGCTTCAGTGTTCGGCGTCAGTTCGGCTTCAGTTCGGCGTCAGTTCGGCTTCAGTTCGGCTTCAGTTCGGCTTCAGTTCGGCTTCAGTTCGGCGTCAGTTCGGCTTCAGTTCGGCTTCAGTTCGGCGTCAGTTCGGCGTCAGTGCGGCGTCAGTTCGGCTTCAGTTCGGCTTCAGTTCGGCTTCAGTTCGGCGTCAGTGTTCGGCGTCAGTTCGGCTTCAGTTCGGCTTCAGTTCGGCGTCAGTTCGGCGTCAGTTCGGCGTCTGTTCGGCGTCAGTGTTCGGCGTCAGTTCGTCTTCAGTTCGGCTTCAGTTCGGCTTCAGTTCGGCGTCAGTTCGGCGTCAGTGTTCGGCGTCAGTTCGGCGTCAGTTCGGCTTCAGTTCGGCGTCAGTTCGGCGTCAGTTCGGCGTCAGTGTTCGGCGTCAGTGTTCGGCGTCAGTGTTCGGCGTCAGTGTTCGGCGTCCGTTCGTCTTCAGTTCGTCTTCAGTTCGGCGTCAGTGTTCGGCTTCAGTTCGGCTTCAGTTCGGCTTCAGTTCGGCGTCAGTTCGGCGTCAGTTCGGCGTCAGTTCGGCGTCAGTGTTCGGCTTCAGTTCGGCTTCAGTTCGGCTTCAGTTCGTCGTCAGTGTTCGGCGTCAGTTCGGCTTTAGTTCGGCGTCAGTTCGGCGTCAGTTCGGCGTCAGTTCGGCTTCAGTTCGGCGTCAGTGTTCGGCGTCAGTGTTCGGCGTCAGTGTTCGGCGTCAGTGTTCGGCGTCAGTGTTCGGCGTCAGTTCGGCTTCAGTTCGGCGTCAGTTCGGCGTCACTCTGCTTACACTCGCCAGTCGCCACAGGCTTTATGGCCGTGATTCTCTTTCATATTCTCGCTATGAATACAAGAGCTGTCGTCGAGGCTCAGGGGGGGAAAATATGGGAAATATGACACTAAAGTGCTGCAGCAGCCTTGAGTGAGGTGCGCCCATACTCTGAAGGTCATAGAATAATAACACAGCAGGTTTCAGGATGGCAAACTCTTTCCCACTCACTCTTTCTCCATTCTTACCTTTCACAATAAAAACATGTACTCTGCATCTCGCTGCTGACGAGAGGAAACGAGGAGCATCTCTCTGAGAATCAACTCAACAAATACAGGATTGATTCTGTTATAAGCAGCAGTGACATGCAAGATTTAAATGTGTAGAGAGGATATTAAAATGTAGAAATATGGTACAATAATTCACTCTGGTTGTTTGATGGCCTCTTTTCAATGTTTTTTAATCATATTGAGAAAATGAGGATATTAATTTTAAGCTCGGTCATTACTTTTGGTTTATGTTTTAGGTTTTTGCCGCAGTATTGAATTTGGTATTGATATATTGAGATAAGATAGGACTTTATTCATCCCGACGGAAATTGTTGTGCCAGAGTTACAAAGACACAACAAACAAAGCAGCATAATAATAAAACTGTCATGACCCAAACATATCTTCCAAACCTTAGATTGATGTACTTTGCACTCATAGTGATATAAAACCTTGAGATGTTCGACTGCAGATCTCTCTCAACAGGCTTTACTTTCATGTTGAGCAGCGAGAATGAAAACACGAGCACAACTTTTCCAAATACTCCCAATTCCCTAATCCATTAAATGTGGCACACTTCCAGATGTGGAGCAGCGCCCCCCCCCCTCAAAGTGTTCATGGAGATGAATTCAATCGGGGAGTCAGAGGGTAAAGTGTTGGATGGGGATGTTGGGGGAGGGGAGCTCTGGAGAGGAGGAATTAGTTCTGCCCGGAGAGACGTTTTCTCGGGTGTTTAGTGCCAATGGTGCAGTGTTGCAATCCATTGGGACTTCAGCTCCATAGAAAATACCCACAATGCAGTGCTTACTATGATCGCTGACCAGAAGTAACACCACTACATCCCAGTGGAGAAGTGAAAGCCATTACTCAAGACGGTCTTGTATTCATAATAACACAACAAGAAATTCCCCTCAGGTGATCAGATGTTAGGACCTTTACAGATGCATGCAGCTAAGCAACAACATATAACATTTTAACAGATTAAGAGACACAAGGCGGTGAAAGGTTTGATCTAAAATACAATAAAATAAATATTGATGAAGTCTTGAAGACACAAGACTGAGTGAATCGATGCAACAATATGAAACCCTATCAAAGAGTAAACATATAGGTACAGCAAAAATAAAAAGATAATAGTAATAAAAACCTCATAATTTTAATAAGTTGAACAATTATCCAGAACAACAATTAAAAGACCAACGTAAAGGAAATGTTGCTATTAAAACTGTTAAATAAATGATATGAGATAAAACCCTTTAAGACCTATTACTAGAAGAATGCCTCGCCTTAGATAACCTTATATAGAAATTAAATATATTACAGGCGAGCTGACAGACAGAGTGTGAAGGCCGAGGAGCACCACTCTGCAGACATCTGCTGCTGAGAGGAGTCAGCCAATCACAGGCCGTGTTCAAATGAAATGCTATTTTTAACCAATGGAACCCAGGGATTATTTCTAAATGTCATTTTAAATCTTTTAATTTACAGACACGTGGAATACCCAATATGTCATGTGTTGTTATTGTTTGATAGATAGATAGATGGATGGATGGATGGATGGATGGATGGATGGATGGATGGGTGGATGGATGTGTAGGTAGGTAGGTGGGTAGGTAGGTAGGTAGGTAGGTGGGTGGGTGGGTGGATGGGTAGGTAGGTAGGTGGGTGGGTGGATGGATGGATGGATGGATGGATGGATGGATGGATGGATAGATGGATGGATGGATGGATAGATAGATCCCTAACGCTAACAAAACAAGTCAATGTACACAAGAGAAATTAAGACACAAGAAATAAACAGTCCAAAATATTTCTGAAATAAAATAGCATTAAAAGTTAAAGAAAAAATATATATACGTGGATGTGGAAAATATATATAAAACTTTCCAGTAACAAATATAATGCAGGATATTATAGTGCAAGAAATTGATTATTAAATATTAAATTGAATATTAGGGTCAACATGTACAGTTTGAGTCCAGTTATTAAGAGACGCTATAACAGTTACGTTTGATACTAGTATGCAGGTTTGAGTATTTTACATATATCCATATATTCCCCCTGTGTTGGTAGTGTTACAGTTTGGTGGTCTGGAGAAAGATGTGTAGTGTTATGAGAACACGACCTTGCCTGAACTGTTAATGCACTCTGACAGTTGCACTCCGTTAAGAGGACGTTTGCACTCCGCTCTGGGCTGCAGGAAGACATCAGCCATGTTAACATGATAATTATCCTCCATCTGCTCCGGTCTGAGCGTCTGCTCCACCGTTCTGGGTCAGCTCCTTCTCCTCTGGGGGGCTCACACAGGTGGCAGCAGATTGGGTTTGTGTCTATTATGCAGTCTTTTAATGTAACTCAAGTATGCAAGGCTTTTATTGTCCTGTGTACATAGCTGCAGTGTAGTTACACTGAACAAAAATATAAACGCAACACTTTTGTTTTTGCTCCCATTTTTCATGAGATGAACTCAAAGATCTAAAACATTTTCTATAAACACAAAATAACCATTTCTCTCAAATATTGTTCACAAATCTGAAAGAATCTGTGATAGTGAGCACTTCTCCTTTGCCGAGATAATCCATCCCACCTCACAGCTGTGGCATATCAAGATGCTGATTAGACAGCATGATTATTGCACAGGTGTGCCTTAGGCTGGCCACAATAGAAGGCCACTCTGAAACGTGCAGTTTTGCTTTATTGGGGGGGTCTGGGGGGGTCCGAAAACCAGTCAGTATCTGGTGTGAGGGGTAGGGGTAGGGTTAGGGTAATGTTGTGAATCGAGTGGCCTGTGTTCGTCGTCCATAACATACGCCTGCCCATACCATAACCCCACCACCACCATGGGCCACTCAATTCACAACATTACCCTAACCCTATCCCTCACACCAGATACTGACTGGTTTTCGGACCCCCCCAGACCCCCCCAATAAAGCAAAAATGCACGTTTCAGAGTGGCCTTTTATTGTGGCCAGCCTAAGGCACACCTGTGCAATAATCATGTGTTGCGTTTATATTTTTGTATATCAATGAAAGTCTGAGGTCACAGGCTCCTCCAACAGTGCAACACAATACAACTGATAAAATAGTGCAAGAAAATACAATAAAATAGAATATAATAACTCTGTCATCTTTGCAATAGCACTCTCTTTAATTTGCTGTATCCCTTTTACAAATCTTCCTATGAATCAGATCAGATCTCACTTTTAGGAATAACAGAATTAATTAATAATTATTGTTTTATGTTATACTTACTACTTGCACAAAACAGAGAAGAGAGCAGATGATGGGCTGTGCTGCGGATAAATAACTTTCATAGGATTTTGTTGAAATTGAGTATAGTCCTGAACACCTGGGGAAGAATTTAAAACTTTAGATTTAGGATCGAAGCCCTGGCTGTTGTTGCTTGAGCTTCACCAGAACATTTATTTCACAGATTTCCTCGTAGATGTAACAGCAAGCAGGAAATCCTTCGACTATGTTGGCAACACATCTCTTTGGCTTCAATGTGTAATCATAAATTATGAAACAATAACGTTTTTCCTGCCAAGTTGAGTCTAGACTTGATAACAAGAAATATATCCTGCCTCGTCTTTCTTCTCGATGCACAGTTCGTGGAGTATATGTGTATCGCCTGAATGAATGTCACTAATACGAATTATTTGTTTATCTCGCCAGGAAACATCAACATCTTGATGGAGGAAACTAGAGGAGTCCCTTTAAGATGACACGCACAGACCCTCCTGACTTACTGGTATCAACTGTGCATCGAGATATTAAAGTGATCCCCTTTTCTACACACTACAAGTCCTTGCAACCCTCCAAACAATGTGATTCTATAAACTACACACTGGAGGACAGTAAGAGCAAAGTCAATAAGAGGCACTGCCGTACCTTTGACTATAAGTCATTGGAGTACCCAAAATCAAACTCAATGGAGTCCCCTTACAAGAATGCTGATAGGCATGCGGCCAACCCAGATGTTGCCTGGAATGCCTTGGGCCGTCAGCAGAGATACCGCTTCTCCGCTCCGGACATTTTCAGCCATAGGCTACCTCCTCAACCATTGGCTGCCGATGTGCCCAGTGAAGTCATTGTCCCTGAACAAAAGAGAAGGACCAGGTCAAGAAGTGCCCCTCGGGTCCAGACCAGTCTCACCCCTGTGTCTTTTGAAGTGTCCTCCTCTTCGGGGAGGAAGGGCAGGGATTCCCAAAGGGCTTCAAGAGATTCTCGCTTGAGGCCAGAAGTATCGCCGCGCAGGGAGTCGTCCCATGCAGCAACTAGGGCTCATATGCATGACGTCCATCCCATTAAATTGCAGCCACAAATGGGTGACAGTAGTAGGTACTCACCTCAATATGCTGCTGATAATCCTGAGGGCGGAGGGCTTGATAAACCAGCAACTAGCCCTCACGTCAGGTGCCGGGTGGACATTAAACCAGATGATGCAGCGCTACATCATTCTGGACGGAAACCAGCTACGCCTCATGTGGACATACCCTGGCAGAGGCACCACAGTGGGGGGAGTAGGAGTATGACTGTGCCACGCCATTTCTCGTACTCAAGAACAACAACTCCGACTGATTCGTTAGGTCGAGAGAGTAGGCAAGCTTATCAATATTCCCGCAGCATGCCCAATAGTTACTTACAACCCATGGAGAGTCCCTTGCAAAGGACGACTTCGTCAGGTGAATACTATGGTAGGGAACGCAGAGCCCATTCAAGTCCTAATGTGCCAACCAAGTTATTTTATGCAGATGACCCAGGGAGATATGTTGCTTCTGCTCCACCTCAGCCAAGTTCTCGCTTTCATGACGAACGTTACACACCTGCAAAAACAAATACTACAAAAGTGCAATATGTGCAAGATCCAAGGACTCGAATGGTGCACGCTGTAGCAACAAGACCCTATTACCCTGAGGTGGAACCCTATCAATACTCTGTGCAGTCCGGGTATCCCAAACCCTACGCACCCAATGAACCAGGGCCATACATCATACAGACGCCTCCAACAAGAATATTTTATGGGGATGATCCAAGGTCTTATCAAATCCAGACAGCTCCACCAAGGTTTTATTATTCCAGCGACATGTACGCAATGCCCCCAGAGCATCATGTCCCAGCAAGGGCGTATTACACCGAGGGCCGAAGACACGCTCGAGTGATTCAGGCACAAACAGATGACTGGTACGGCTCAGATGCTTCTGGTTATTCCACCAACCCTGCCTCGTATGTATCTCAAGCCACTCCAACCAGAGTCCGTCCGGAGCCTGCGCCGGCACCCTGGTACACCAACCCATGTGTAGAGCCTCCAAGAATTGGCACCGAATCAAAATCGTACTCAAGGTCATGGGACAATATTCTCGACTCTCGTGTTGAGCGAGAACAACCTATTCCTGTACAGCGGGGTCAAAGCTATGATGATCTTCTTGACTCCAGGAAGCCCGCAGCAGCCACCGGGGACAAACCGCAACCCGTGGTAGTCAATCTTTCCAGTTCTCCAAGACGTTATGCGGCCTTATCCATGTCTGATAACTCACTCGTCGACAAAAGCCCAACCGAGACATCGAAGGGCAGTACTAGTAAACTCTGGTTTGTAACTCCCGAGATAACAATCACTGATAACGACATGCGACCGGGGAAACTGAATAAGGCCGAAGGACGGTCTGCCAGTTGGGACGTTCTTGACTCCAGAAGCACAGAAGATCCAGGACTGTGTCAGCGTGACTTTGAAAGCTCAACCAAAGAGAAGACACACGACAATGCCTCACTACAACAAAGCCTTGAACAACTCGATGAGCTTCTGGCAGATCTCGTGACTGATTACAAGCCACCCAGCAGAAGGGCAAGTGAGGACATTCTTGATCAATTAAAGAAGTTAATTGATGAGGAGGAAGCAGTATCTCTGTCCAGAAAGAGCTCGAGGGCATTTACAAACGAACCACCTCCTCTTGACAAGCAGCCAACGTCAATAAGAATTAATCCTGATTCTTTCCATGACATCGGGGGCAGTGATGCTATGAAGAGTGCAGATGAGTGCTCCCCAGATCAGAGCCCAGATGAGGACGATACAATGATGTGCTCGAATAACAAGTGCAGGAGGACAGAGACCCTCTTCAATGCTTGCCTGTATTTCAAATCCTGCCACAGCTGCTACACCTACTACTGCTCTCGTAATTGTCGCAGGGAAGACTGGGACATTCATAAAGCAAACTGCCTGTATGGAAGAATGGGAAGCATATGTCGTCACATCATCAAACACTGCCGGGAGACCGTTGAAGTCCACAAAGCCTTCTCCCGTATTGCCAAAGTTGGCTACCTTTCACGAGGTCGAGGAGTTCTTTTCCTCGGTTTTCCGAATCCTGCATCATCAAGTAACTTCCTGCAGTACGGCCTGGATACTCTACCCATGTCTCCTACATACCTATCCCTCCGAGAGCTCGAAAGCTTCAAGGACAACCTAGGGGAGTACTGTAAGGAGCTTCAGGAAGCTGGGAAAGAGTACGACCCTAACGAATGTTTCATCTTGAATGTATCCATTGCCGTGGGTGACCAAATGCCCGAGGGGCCATCACCACGGAACGAAGCTCCAACCGTCAGAAAATATGCAAAGGTCGCCCTGGCTTCCTTTAGCCCGGAGAGAAAGGTTCACAAGAAAGAGACGGACATGGAAACGCTGATCCTCACTCCACCTCCTGGAACAGCGGATATCGACAAAGAGGGAGAGGAAGGCAGGAAGGCTAGGGAAATCTGTTTTATTAATATACAACGGGAGTTAAGGATCAGAGGGGTTTTCCTACGCCACGAATTCCCACAGGTGTATCAACAGCTCTGTGAGTTTGTGGAAAATAACAGAAGGTTCACACCCACGACCATCTATCCGATTGATAAGAGGACCGGTAAACAGTTCATGTGCATGATAATGGCTGCCTCTGAGCCGCGGACATTGGACTGGGTGGGCACCCCGCATCTCCTCGATGACATCATTTAAGTGCGCCTTTTGTTGTAAATATATATGTATAGAAATACATATATATTGTTACACATATTTATATATCAATCCAATTACAAACGTTTTTAAATAAGTATTTTGTTATCAAAATGATATATATTCATGTCTCCTTGGTCAGTATTATTCTTTTTCAGAATATTTCCTGTCAGGTGCAGAATGAGTACCGAACATTATTTATTTTAATCTTTTTACCAAGTACATCTTTTTTATCCACCACATGTTATTGATCTGTATCCCGGTCATTTAATGTTACAACACATTCCCATTAGTAGGGGTTACCTGCTGACATGGTATTTCATTTAGCTAATTATTAGCAACAACTGTATGTTTTTACCCTCTTTATATGAGTCAGTTTCTGTGTGTGAGTATAACATGACTATTTTTCATATGCAACTTTAATGGTATATCATGCAGAAAATATTAAACGTTATTTTCTTAGCCACGTAAATACTTTCTATGCAAAGTTGCTTCATGACTTAAGTACCAGATTCCTGTAGAATGAGTTGTTTCTGTTATATGACATAATATTATACACATCTGTAAAGAAAGTTTTGCTAAAATTGAGATCAAGTGTTGGCGGCAACATAAATCAAAAGAAAATAACGAAAACTGAAAAAAACAGTTGTGCAACTTGAAAAAAAGAAAGAAAGGCACGAAATCTTATTGTCGCTTAAGTAGAAGTACTATACTAAAAGTTAACGTTTTACTTTAATGGCGTACTCTGGAGAGTTCACGCTAAACTCGGTGGCTCTGTGGTTCTGCTCCGCAGGATCACTGGAGCGCTGCTGGACTTGAGAGAAACCTCCACAAAGGAAACTGAAATGGTGCCAGTTCAGCCACACAGTAGGTGTTGGCCTGTGTTCAGTTTTAAACACTGTGAATAGTGAGAGTTATAAAAATAAGAGATCATGCAATTTCCTATAACACTGATGTTATGGCGAGTTGTATTTTTTAGAGATGTTTACAAATAAAAAATATATGAATTAGCAAAAGGAGTTATTGTCCTTAGAACAAGGTGAGCCAGATGTGGCCCAGTAGCTATATGGTGCATACATGCTTGAAAAAGACATTAGTTGTGTATTTGTGCTGCACTAGGTTTATGACGTGTGATTTATATTGTCCCTTTTGGGTTTAGCAAATGAGAACCTGTGCATTTCTCATTGGTTGCAGACGTTTTAGAAAGATTTATAAATGAAACTTAGCCGTGTTGCCTCATCTAAAGACATTATACATTTCTTAATTTTGTTTTGGTAGCATCCTCAATCCCTTGTTTCCTTCCAGCACACCGATGAGGGCTTGAATCTTACAGTTCTTTGATCAGTGTTTCACTTTCGGGGATCAATAAAAAGCGATCCCCCATCGTAAACACTTTACTCTGTTGTCAAAGAACCGTGGTTACGTTAAAGGTGGGGTAGGTAATTCCCTTCAGAAACACTTGTTGTTATATTCCATGGAATGCTCTTAACATCCCGATAGCAATGAATACATGAAATGCTTTGACAATAAATACATAAAAAAATATCATCTGTGGAAGCCGTGGCGCTGTGAAAAGCACGACCAATCATCTGCTTCGGCTCGCCTAAAGTAACTGGATGGCCTACCTGCCTGTCAGCCTCAAGCTGGTTTCTCCATTCTTTACGGCCCGTCCACACGTTCACTTTGAATGGGGTGATGTCACGCTTTGCCGAACTGCATTGTGGGAGCGTCGTTTCGCTTTGCTGGCGTTGCTGGCTTCAAAAATTGAGCAATGTTCAACTTTTGAAGCTTCGACAGAAGCGTCAGCCAATCAAATCATATGCCAGTACAAGCTCTAGCCAATCAAACCGCGTGCTTGTGTGTCCGGGGCGGGAGACTCATGTGATTGGTTGTTGGTCGAGCTTCAGACACGCCCGCCGGCAAGCTTCAACGCACGCCGCCGTATGGACGCTGCGTTACCTACCCTACCTTTAAGTAACCCAAAGTTTTTTTTAAAACTCAACATTGAGGCTGGAAAAATATTGTATGCTAATATCCAAAATGTTTAAAAAATGCTTTGAGCCCATTTACAAATGACAACATATCTGGAAGACATGACGAAGCATTAGTAAATAACTCCTCAGTAAAGTTTAAATAAGCTGTTTTCTCCCGGTCATTAACCATTGTTCTCCATTTCAACTTCTTCCCTTGTGATACCCTGATCATTTGTAAGTTAAGAAGTACATATATATATTTGAGAATCGGTTCCACTGAGATGTGACTGATGTGCTACAGGTGCTGGCTGCATGTGACTGTTCTATCTCATTTAACATGCCATTGACGATAGTAACTTGCTCGATGAATGGACTTGTGAAAGTGAAACTGCTATGCTGTGTAAGAAAAAATAAATGAATTTTCCCTTTATGTCAGTCATACGAGTTTAAAATTAGGTGTTTGAAGCAACGGAGAAGAGACCTCACTAAAATGTCTAGAAACCCTCAACTCTTGTATTTTTTATACTTTACATATGTGTCTGAGTGTGTCTATTTATAAAACATATCTAATAAATGGAATGGGAACTCTGGGCGCTGCTGTCTGTTCTTCAATCTGTCCAATATGAGACATGTCTTTCATTTTCAGATCAGTACCTATGTGCTATGAACAGGACAATGTCAGAGGATGATATGAAATGAAGATGTTTTATTTGTTGATGCCAAGCGAAAGCTAATGTGCACGTGTTGCAAAGAGTAAAACCATTCACTGATTAAATGTTTTATCATCTCACGGACAAAGGTAACCAATCGTAATTGAGTATGGTTTAAAGATAAACAAAGACACTCTTATATTTGAAAGATATGCTTGATTGTAGTTATATCCGTTTTACAAGTAAATGTCCAAAGTTGACATGAAACATCACCAGATCACTTAACGACCTGGAAGTGATATAGCAGAAAAGGAGTGAGTCCAGATGACATAAAGGATATATTCAAACCCTCAAAGTAAAGAAATGGCTTTAGGTTTTGAGAAAAAGAACGGACAAACGAAGCTCAGCGTAAGTTCAACCAGGAAGACCGTCTTCACTCTTAATTTACTATTCCCATGTAACTACTCTTTCCTCTCCAGGGGCGGTTCTAGGGGGGGCGGGGGGGCCAGTGCCCCCTAACACTGACTTTGTGGCCCCCCCTGAAAATGAAAAGAAAAAAAGTTTATGATTAAATGATTTCTTGGCTGACGGAATAGGCGTAACTAACGCTATTTGTCATTCTAGTCGGACCCATTAGAGCATGGGTCTCCAACACGTCGATCGTGAGCTACCGGTAGCTCGCAAGCCCTCAATAAGTAGCTCGCCAAGCAAATCCAAAATGTAATAATACACACAAAAAAGGGAATGTAATTAAAAGAATCTACCCTATGCATAAACGAAACCTGAATCATAGCGAACTACAACTCTATATCTATCTAACACCCCTCCTCCCCCCACCCCCACAATGAATATCGACCAATCACGTTCTTGCAACAGTTTAAAAGGGGGCTGATTAGTAAAATATGCATAAATAAAAAGAAAGAAGGCTAACTATAGGTAAGATAAGAATAAACCACTTTAAATGATTTGTTATTGGTTGTGATCATATTCTAAAGAGGTTTGGATTATTGAAAAGTATACAGCTCCCTTTCATCTGAGTGTTGAGAGCTGTATCCATAAATTCATGTTGTGCTCAAAGTGCACCAGATTGATGCATTTCACTTCAACATTTAAAAAAAATATTTCCCGGGGGAGCATGCCCCCGGACCCCCCTAGAGAAGGTGAGGTCCACCCCCAAATAATGCAGGTTAAAATAATTAAATTGTATACATTTTATTTTAGTAAACACTGAAAACGGGTCCCACAGACCCAAACAGCACACAAAGTATAATGTTAAAATGTGCTAAATATATACACTGCAAAAAACAAAAAATAGAGGAGTAAAAGTAGCTCACTACTTGTTTATTTTTTTAAAGTAGCTCTCGTCCTAAAAAAGGTTG